>NW_028322118.1:460240-613653 GCF_001445615.1 Aspergillus lentulus
TTTAATATATTGTACTATAGCAAATTTTACTATTGAGATGTCAGTCTTCATTTTAAGATAGTAGGGTCGCGCAACGCATGACCCCGAATACTTAAGGCTAAGCCAGAAGCCGAATAGATCCACCCCTTGCTTACCCGCTTTTGCCTTGTTGTTTATTCTACCTTACTGTTATCAAGGAAACGCTTCAATACATCCACAAGCCGCTTCAACGGTTCCATCATATCAGAAAAGATTGAAGTACATATTATCCATTCTTATCACAGTTCAGATTATGACTAGGCCAAAACCAGTGACCCGCCGTCTCATCGTCATTCTCATTCTGGATCAGGTCGGGAGAGCAACTGCAAAAAAATACTTAACGAGGCGTATTAAGAACTTGATCTGAGCTGAGGGTAGTTGTTTAATCCATCTCAGGATGGATCAACCAACCTGATAAACATCGGAGAAACATCATTTTCTTTATATATAGGAGGCTCAAAATGCTGTGCAAAGCGAGAAAGAATGCATATTTCAACGCATAATCATTGGCCCCAGATTAAGCAAATTGTATATTCAATATTGTATCTAGAATACAAAATACAAATTGACCTGGTAATATTTCTCGAGCCGCTTGGATTAAATCAGTTCCAACATGCCAAGCGCCAATCTCATTTGGGATCTTCTATGGAACTTCAGCAAATCCAACTATTTCGGATGTTTGTTGGGCCTTTGCGCACCTAGTCGATGTCCCCTATATTAGAAATTTACTATTCCTCGTACTAATATGTGTCGCTGGCGATTCCCACTTTGTCCGACATAAGAATTATAACTTTAATCGGCTTGGATCGACAAGATTATGTTAACCAACAGAACCCACATAAAACACGCTAAAATGGTCTACATTTGTGGCTGAGCAATGACTAGGGCCTCTGACATGTTTAAAAGCTGGGGGCTGCCTTGGAGGAGTATTTGGCCCTTAAATTGTACCCAGCTTGCGACAATATGAGCCGCGGGGCAAGCTATGATATTCTGGTCCCTTTACAGGACTTCCACTCCGCAAGGCATCCACGGGATACCAATGAGATCCATCAGTATGTCCCTAACTAATCATATTCTTTGTTGGAGAGACGGGGCCAAAGGTTGACTGTGCTGCTCTCCCCAGAGAACCAACATCGTCAAATGAACCAGTAGCACCTCACCGAGTCAGTATTGACTCCAGCGGCAGTTTACGCATCAAGGAAGATGGACAGGACCGATCAAAGGTAGAGCCTCGAAAAATACTGATACGGCGGAACCGATCGACCGCTGTTCGTTATTTCCTCCAATTCCATATGATTCCACTGGCAGCCGCAATAGCGCTCATCGTCCTGAACATCCAAACACGGTTCCTTGGGACCGATAGCCAATGGTTCAGCTTACTTCAATTCATCGCCAAGTTTCACGAAATCCTGATGCAGATCTCGATCGCGACGGCGTTAGGCGCCTACCAACAATACCTTCTCACTCAACCCACCTCTGGGGTGCCCTTTGGAGCTATTTTCTCTGCATATCACACCACACAAGTGGGCTATTTATGGTCACCTGAATTCCGTGCCAGTTTGACGACTCCTGGGTTTCCACTGCTTCTAAAGATGGGGTTTGTGCTTTTCGTTCCTGCGAGCATCTTACTTGCTTCTGCTGTCGGGCCCGCGAGCGCTATTGCAATGTTGCCCAGACACGTCAATTTCAGCATACCAGACTACCAATTAGCGCTGGATCACGCCTACAGTGATGTCTTTCCGACGGCATTTATCCAGCCTGGCTCGCGTTTAGTAGATGGGATTTATAACCGTAAGATGGCATGACTTTGCCAAGAGTCGAAAGCACACGGCTAAAATATGTCTTCAACGCAGAAAACGAACAATCCCCTGCCATCGGTTGGGAGTATCTCAGAGACCTTCCAAGCGTGGGACAAGACCAGCCCACGTTGGTCGGGACGCAGCAAGCGTTTAAGGATCTGGGGGATGGATACGGAAAATCTGTCGAGGAGATGCCACCACTATATTCAGTCGGTCTTTTGTCTCTTGTTCCGCGTACTCAATCCCTCTCTGAGACATTCACAAGAACCTTATACGTGCAATTTGCCCCCAACGGCACAGTGGCTACGGTGCAGCAGATCCCAATTGCAGCAGGCCTATCCAGGGCCGTAATTAGCTCACTTGCAGGAGTGAATAACCCAGCTACAGTTGGTGAGGCAAGCATCCGAATCGCACATCCGGTTGTGAGCACCATTTGCACGCTGAATGCGATTATGGACGAAAACGACACCCGCTCCATTCAATTCCCCGTAACTTATCTTGCTGCAAATGCCACGGCAGTTGAAACCACACCTTACACTAATATCACCCGACGACAGCTTTGGGACCAAATTCAGAAGCAAGGGCAGGGGCAGATCCTCTGGGTGGATGATATTCATTTTTCGACGGAACGAACGCTAGGAGCCATCGTCGTACAGCCGGCTCTCTGTGATAATGGTCAAGAATATATCAGTATGTCCGCATGTGCAGTAAGCGGGCAGTGGGCCAACATAACCTCCAGGATAGTGGTTGCAACGAACGGGTCAGCCACGGAATTTGACCAGCGAGTGGAAAGTCTTCTCCCGCGGGATTTTCTCAACGCTCTCCCAGCATGGCCGCCACATGCCGTCTCCATATCGAAAGATTGGGCGAACAGCATCACCACCCAAATTGGTAATCAGAATCGAACGGTGGCGGACAATCTCCTTCGGTCTCTCTTATTGACTGAGAACGTGTGCCCGGTAAACGGTAGCTACCCGCTGTACTCACGCGCGCCACGCCCTATGATGCACGAAGCCATTGTCTCCTCTTTAGTGGCAAATGGCATGTCTCACGCAGCAGGTCCCTTCAACATGTCAGCACAAAATCTCCACGATGGTACCTTCCGATGGGTAACCCGAATTGGTGACCTGATCAACCCCCCCGGCTTGATCCTGACATTCCAGTCCCATGTTTTGGGTTTTGCATGGAATATGGATGGGACGGCAATCAGAATCGCTATTTCGATCCTTATTTTATACTGTCTATACGCAACTATCTATGTTGTGTACACCTTCGTCACAGGGCATAGCTCGCATGCCTGGGACACAATATCGAGCATTACAGCGTTGGCGTTCAATTCAAGGCCCACCAAGGTACTGGAGAACACGAGTGTGCGCATTTCACAGACAGAAACCTTCCGAAATCTAGTCAGTGTTAAGGAACTGGAGGCAGAGAAGCGGTTGGAGCTGGTCTTTCAACAGGATGAACAGGATCGAGGGCCAGTGCAGCGGGTTAAGGCTGGCAAATCATATTCATAGACAATTACTATCTATACACCTTACCGTGTAGCTTGCCAGCTCGTTTTCTCAGCTCTAATCACGACGGCCCGTTCCGTCCGTGCATTAAGCTTACATCTATCCCTTCTGTACTGTAAGAAACCTAGATAGTCAAGTGCATCCTGAGTCCTCTGTGGCTACTCGCTAAAATATGATGAAGCAGGTTTAAACAGCCAGTTCAACATACGGCTCTCTAGCCTTGAACTTTTTTAATGAGCGCGCGAACTACTAGTCCGGGCATATCAGATTTTGAATCGTGGTTTGGATTCATCACGTAGGATATGTCGTTTTGCTGATTACGTAGAAGAGAGATTATCGTCGATTGAAGTATAATGAGCTGATGCATCAAATGGCTCTCGCCCTGTGCCTAGAACAATTATAGTATAGAAGCCCTAGGAAATAGACGGAAGAAACGAAAGCCCTACTATCACCTCGTCGAAAGACTGCACCTAGGAGTTGAAGATCCTCATCGTATTCATCCTGCACTGCCCTCCCCGTTGCCTGCTAGTAGTTTTTGTAGAGCAACATTCTCGCCCTTATTGCGGCGGTCTTCGCGTCGCTTTCGCCAGTTTCTGTACTCTACTGAGATTGTCCGAAAGCCTAAGATAAATAGCTAGGATAAGGGCAGCAATTTCGGGCCCGGACAGTTTTGGACTAAGTTGGAAGCTGGCCAATCGCTCAGCCTTGGGGATTTGGCCTGTATTTAAACTGTAGGAAGACGAGGAACATGATGGACATGAAATTAATGTAGTATTTCCTGTAAAACACTTAAACTGAATCTCGATAGACTCCGTTAGGAAGGCCACCGGAACGCCCGGTTTTATGCCTACAGATCTGTATGAATCCAAAATATGGGAAGCCGAAAGAGGGGTAATATAAACGTAGTTATGATATATCTAGCACGACATTGGCTCTTGATGCCCGGATGATCGCCTCACTTGCTTTGTGGAGCAGTATCCAGCCATTATTATTATCTGCTGTGTGCCTGCGTATGAGCTTACTCTGAGAAGCCTGCTTGGTACACATATATAATTTGAGTATATCGATTTTCATATGCACAAATCATATGCATTCTGACCCTACCGAGCCTATTATTGCGTGAATGGCGAGGTAGATCATAAGTAGCACCTATACTGCTACCTTTATAACCCTGTATATTATAGTATTACTCAAGTCTCTTTCGCTTCGACTCCAATAGCTACGCGGCCATTCGGCCAATATCGAAGGGCACTATGGTGTGCTACCGGTTCCTTTCCCCAACGTTTCTTTACCTCCTCATCCTTCTCCTCAGACGCTTGATCCAAAACCGGAAGCATATCCTCCGAGACAACCTGCGCAACAGCCTGCCAGCTATTCCCAATCATCGAATTTCTTGTATAAACCACAAAAAACACCGTAATAAGCGCAAGTATAAAAAAATGCGCTGCGATGATCGATACACTGGCAACAAATCCATCCCACCGGACTGGAATCAAAGCGGTGGACGAAAACGCGGTTGATGCGGACGCCGTGCGGTTCTCCCGCATCAAGTGCTCGTAGTATGCTGATTGGGTTCCTCGCGTTATCAGTGCTTGAAGGGCGAGAGCGGGACTGTTTGTATCGTGTAGAACATCTTTGAATAGGTCGGTATGACTTCGGTCTGCTGTGCTGGTGTCTGCTGTGTTCGCTTTCGAGAGGAGAATGCCCATGTTCGCGGGTGGTGTGTCCGTCGACGCAATAGCTTGCTGTGCTGGTGGGAGAAGGCCGATGAATGTAGTTATGAAGTGGAAATAAGTGTCGAAGGCGTCGTAGTCGTCTTCGACGGCATCGATTCCCATGTCAAAGCCTTTCCATTCTGACTTGGGATTAAGCGTAAGTACACCGCGATGATTCATGCTATCCGGTGTTAATGATGCACCAAGCTGCCGCCGGACTGACTCGGTATTGAAACTGTTGCTACGGCGGTCCCAAGATAGGCGTGGCTCCCAGTTTTGCCAGGAACTAGTCATGTGGACGGTGAATGTCTTGGAAGCGAGGTTGGTGAAGCATGAGGAGACGCGGAGGGCTGCCTTGTTTGAGTCGTTCATAATGATTGACCAAGGGCCGTCTTTGTGAATAGTAGTCACTCTGTATGGCGTTGTGATGTTTTCGTAGTTCCGTGCCATCATTGCTTCTCCGTCAAGGATGTCCAGGACAGTGAGCATGGACGAGGCCAGGGGGTTGTTGATGGCTACACCGGTCTGGTTGGCTATCCTGTCGTCGGGATTTATGTTGACCAAAGGGTCCTCAAGTTGGATTGTGAAACTCTGTGGCCGAAGAAAACGAGGATAGCAAAGACTTGACATGCCGTATGTTGTGTTTGCAGGCGGGTATGGCAGGGCGCAAGTGAAGTTGATGGGCCTTTGCGCCTCCACATTTTGTAGGATTGGATATGATTCATTTCCCAGGATCATCTGCCCATACAGACGCGGAGGGAATGTCGAATTTAGGCGCAAATCAACGAATGATGGGGAAACGCAGACCACTCGCTGATCCATAACCTCCGCTGGCCCTTGGAAGCTTCGGAGACTTGTTCGCTGTGCCTCATCTTGGAAGGGAATAAAGCTTCGATACGTATGTCCTGTATCATGAAAATTAGGTCCCTGCGAGAAAGTCTCGGCGAGCTCGCCAAATGTCCAACCTGATGCTGGAGGAACCCTCCACCAAGCAGCCCCTGCAGAGCCAAGGGAGCTGAAGATGCCAACTTCAGTCAAGTTATTGCTCTTAATAAAGCTGCTGTCCATAAAGTCCGAGATGAGAATCGTAGAGAGAAACTGGGAAGCGACAGTCACCAAGACCTCGACAATGACAAGCATCGAAATCAAAAGCGAGAAGACTCGCCTCGGCTGTGTTAGCATGCCCTTTGTAAGCAGAAGACTGGTCGGGCTGACACTAACAGCCCTAAGAATTGAGTAAAATGGGGCATAAAATAATGGTGTCCCAATGTCCTCCAGTATAATACTGCTAACCATCGCGGTAATCAGGCTAGCCTGGAGAGTCACTATTGCCCTTGTAACTGCTGTACAAACTGTAACGACTCTCGACGTCCAATCCGCATGCACTATCGAGGCCCAAAAAGTATTTGGCACTCCTCCTGATATCGCCGTCATTGATTCTCTCCATATCAGTCCTAATAGAACCCATAGGATGATTAGGAAACTGGAACCCAGCAACAAGATTAGAGCGCTGAGCGTGCCAATCCGCTCCCATGCGTTTCTTGTCTTTTGTTCTGCAGGAGGTTTTGGCCATTCGTTCTGGTTCTCTTCGGTGTCACCGTCTGTCGTAGTGTTTAGAGTGACTAGAGGGACATAATCCCCAGCCCTGGTGGATGGCATGGAGGAAAGTTAAATGTGAAGATCAGTTGCCCTAGGATAACTAGAGACCTAGAGGCGCCCGGGAATCCGCGACCTTTTGCGCGAGCACACGAAAAAGGACTTTAACCTTGTTTGCTATACGAGACCAATGACACGAAGAGAAAGAAAGTCAAGGCTGGGTCTTATCCTCGCTGCTTTCCCTTTCCTGCTCAGCCTCAATTCGTAGAAATAATCCAGCACATAGGTAGGAACAAAGGCAAGGACATTTCTCAATGAGAGGAAAGAATATCTACTGAGCAAAAACCACCAGCGCCAGTATGGTGAGGGGGTGAGCAGCAGGAGATCAGAATTGCTCGACACTCGCGCCCCCCAGCGCCCCCTCGTGCTTGATGGAGGCCAAAGCACATTTCTCAGTCGATCCTTCCGGCTGGAACTAGTTTCAGAATTTCCCACTAAATGCCAGATGAAGTGTATTAAATGGCTCTCAGATATGTGTGCATAGGTCAAGGTAGCCTTAGTTAAACAAATACTCAAGCCTCATGAGCCAAGTTGAAACTACCGACAAGATTAGATTTCTATAAGACTAGATAGAATTCACTAAGAATTCTACAGGCTAAGGCAGACTGTTCTAACTATTACTAGCCAATAGGCTACCTAGTATATGAACCTAATCACTCGAGTGTGGATGTAGATATGGCTTAGATAGTATTTACTCACATAATGATTGTTGGTATGATGCTGATCTAAATACATACGGTCATACCCATGCGCACCCGGCCTCTAATCTCTCACCTCAGCAACCCCTTTCACTCTAGAATCTGTGTATCGTCCCTGCCTACAGACAGCATTTTCAACAACACTTGTAGATGCAAGAGATATACACTATATACCTGCCAACGCATCTGCTGATCACAACACCGCATTAGCCGCGCATACGAGGGGCCAACGCCAATGCCCGAGGCTGATACCAGTTCACTCCAAAATGCTCAATAGAAAAAAGAACGAGTCATTTGTATGGGCTATGCTCGTCGTGGATAGTCTGGGGCTCAGGGCTCATCTCCCAGCGCATCAAGCCAGCATTTGCTTTAGCGTTTGTGTCCACCAGCAGGACGTGGCGTCTAGTTGTTTAGTAAATGCCCTGCTGAGGTTCGTTAGGTGAAAATGGTCATTGGCCAAGTCAGTCTAGTGCTTATTATATTCGGTGACTTCCCCTCCTCAAGCAGATCTATTATCTTTTGCTTGCAGCTTGGCATGTTGGCAAGGCAAAGAAGGTCCAATTTAGAATGGGGATGATTTGCGTCCTGTCCTGTTTGGCCAAAATGTGCCATTTCTCCTCAATAGCAGTTTTTGACTACTCCGAATATTTGTTAATGTCTAGTTTTCATCCATGCTTGATTGCCATGCCTTCAGTTCCATACCATGTTACTCCGTAACTGTTACCTGACAGCATTTAGCGCATCTGATGATTTTTAAAGGAGAAAGACAGGGTTGTCTGGTTATGCAACATGTTCTCCACCAATTGAGTGTGCTCCTGCAGTTCCCATTTCCCAATGCAGGTGAGTCAGAGTAAATAACATTAGATGCTTGGAAGGTAACGGAATAATTTGTGCTCTTCGA
This sequence comes from Aspergillus lentulus, assembly GCF_001445615.1. NCBI lineage: Eukaryota > Fungi > Ascomycota > Eurotiomycetes > Eurotiales > Aspergillaceae > Aspergillus > Aspergillus lentulus. The sequence goes on from NW_028322118.1 coordinate 468,542, forward strand.
ATAATGGATCACAAAATCTCATGAGAAGAAGAAGAAAGCAGGGGATATCAGATTGGAGATGATATTATACCGTTTAGACTATTGATAGCAACCGAAGGACCTTGTTATGTAACATCATAAGAAAATGACTCGGGAAGACGACGTGAAGCTACTATAATCTGCGAGCAACAAATTGTTCTAGCTTAGCCAGACAACCATGTCCGTTAAGAGGAGAAGAGCATGCTGGGACATCCTCTACATGCAAGACCTTCTAATGTTTTGGGCTTAAAGTTCAGGGGAAGCTATCTAAGACTATAAGAATGCCTAAGTTAACTCGAGTTCTCCACAGAGAATTAGGTGGGTCTAGTATTAAGGCTCATTAGGATCTGTAGGAGGCAGGGGAGGTGGTGACGTCTAGATAAACAGACCTAAATATAAAGGAAAGGTGGTTGTTTTCTAGAGTTGATTTAGAGTAATTAACTTGCGGATTAATATGGAAGCTGCAAAGTGTTATCCCATAGCTCTTTTTCTGCGTTTAATGTGGAACCATGGGTTGCCACTGTGGGCAAGGCGTATTCAATGAGAAACACGTATACCCGATTAACCTATGACTCGACTGTCACTCCACATTGCTTTGGAGGGACTGTGCATAAGACCAACATCCTCATCTTAAAGCATTGACTCCAGGCCGCAGCCTTGACCTGTCCAATTCAGTTGCAGGTAGGGTGGCTACTAGTTTATAGTCACTCTATTAGAGAATTCGTCCTGAACGCCCACTATCCTTCAGGAGAGTGTCTAAATGAATGTGTGGTTGCTGTGCCTGATGTGGTGGTCGAATAACGGGCATTGCTGCTCATGTAAAATCGTCTTTTGGCGTTAAACCAAATGTCCGGCGTAAACTGCGGGCCTGTGAATTACTGTATCGAGTTAGTTTTGTTTCTTTAACTAGGTTTGGCGCCCAAATACGCTGTCACGTAACCTCCGCCTCGATGCTCTGACAAAAAAGACGCTGACCTTGCCCTTTCGATCTCTTTTTTCCTTCCTTTCTCCCTCCCTCCATCTCCTGTATCTTCCACTCATTGTTGCCCCTTCCCTTTCGCCTCCGCCCCCACCGGCCACTGCGCATTAGCTTTCAGCCAGTCCCGCCCCCTTTCCTTTCGCCGGAGATGCTGCTCGATCCGACGCCGAGGTCAGCCTGGCTATTCTGTCGATAGAAGCAAAAGTACATACGAGGAATTGCTGAAAAAGGAGAATTATGGTGAGGATTTAACCGGTGATGTGAGCCAAAGTACCAATCCCTTCCTAGAAGGGTTTAGAAGGATGTGCGAGAGTCCTTGAGAAGGGGTGAACACCGCTGCCTTAAGTTGATGTCACGGTATGCCAGGGCCCAAGAGCAGGGATTACCATAGGCAGCAGACCTAGAGTGATACTCGTTTCCAGATACTTTGGTACTTGCGGGAGTAACCCGTGGACATCTCTCGGAAGGTTTAGCCAAGCGAGAAACGAATTCGCTTTTATTTATTTTCTAAGGCTCTGGTTCTAGCAAAATAGCCAAGGCTTCTTCGGGTTTCCCATTGCACACTGAGCGATGAGATTTAGCGCCATCTATTGACCCGTTCTATCTCATATTGTCGCTCCGAATAGTCGGTCCAATCGTTTCCAGATGGACAAGGCAAATCAGAAATCTTGAGTGCAAAAAAAGATACCCCCTGACCCACGTCGGGGAAATCCGCCACTCCTTCAAAGCTAGCAAAGTTTTTATCCTTGAACTTGATAGTGCCGTTGCTTGCCTGGAAGTGGATCATGCCTTCGCCCGTCTCGCGGCATTTGAGCTTGAGCAGGTATCTGCGAGGCTGATCTTGCCCTGCCTTATACTTCTTTGGCCTCGTCATAGGTTTAGAAGCCGGTGGGTTTCTCTTAGCGCCTAGCTTGACGTTCTCCTTGGCTGGAACACTATCCTCGTCATCAGTTTCCTCTTCAAATCCCTCTTCATCCATAGAATCGTTCCAGTCGGATTCATCGTCGCGATTGGCTTGAGCGCAATATTCATCCAGGGCAAACTTCTCGGAACAGATAATCATAACCCCTTCAAGGACCCCGAAATCAAAGTCAGCTTTGAAAACACCAGGTGTACCGGTCCGGTGGATGTCAAGGCTGAGATCATTTGCCATGTCGGGGTACCCCCTCTCAATAGTCTCACTGTGAACAATGTAGGTGCCGACGGGGGTGGCATCCTCTGTCTGCTGGCTACGGCTATTGAGATAGTCCATATGTATTTTTTCTCGCTCATTCTCCCGCTTGTCTTTCTCGTCCTGTAATCGCCTTGCCTCCTTGACAGGGTACTGATTGGCTGCCTTTTCCACGGATGCTCTATCCCAACCCATGAAAATGACCTGAGTCTTCGGTCCAAAGGCTCTCATATGGTGTAGACCAGGGATCTTTCTGGCAGCTTCAATCATCTGCCCGGAACGATATTGGCTGTATCGATCAAGGGGTATGCCAACGATAGTGGTGGTTTTTGTACGATCTGGTTGGTCAGCAGATAAGAAATACTTTTGCATGATCCAGTCAGGGTGGGAAGAGAGTTGCTCGGGGGTACGTTCGCTGATCCATTCTGCATGCATCTGCTTTTGCAGCTTCATAATGTGGTCAGGGACCTGATCGCACTTCCCAGCTTGGAGGGCTGCCTTCATTAATGCAGTTCCCTGGCCAGTGAATTCACGTTCTTCGAACTGCACCCCATAGTGTTTCAACTGAGCACGGACGAAGTTGGGGTTATCTCTTAATGCCTTCTGCCCTTCACGTGAGAGCTTTGGCAAAAACATGCTCCGAAGTTGAGAACCTTCGATTCGATCCATACGACCAGGGTCTGCCATGAAGCGGCCAAAGGCTGAGACGAAGCCATCGCGACGAATATCATTGTAGTGGTGCGCAGACATCGTGATCGGCAAGCTGAGCTCAGAGAAGGGTGAGTAAAAACAGGGGGATCTGGAAGCGAGAGACCACTAGAAGGAGAGGAGCGAATGCAGATGAGCGTATTGAGTAAGAGTGGTCTCCCACCTGATCACCAGGGCTATTAGTTATCGTGCACTCGACTTAGTCGAGTTCTATCTACTACCTCCAGGGTTACCTAGTGCAACTGGGCGAATGCGCGAAGGGGTTCCGGCTCAAGAGCCAAGATGCTTCCTCTATAGAGGGAGAAATTGGTGGCGGGGGTCAGATTGTGTCGGAGGCGAGTATAGGTGGTGATTTCTCAGACGCGAATGATACGAAGTAGGCGTATCGTGCGGGGAGTGATGTTGTCTTTGCCTATCAACTGCATATCATCGCCCGGCGCACGTGATTTATTTTCGGGCCTGACAATGTAGGCATTAATCTGTATGAGACACAAATTCCTGTACGTATTTACTTCGGAAGGATTAATCTACATCTCTCTGTCTTCCACTCGGTCTGCCAGTACCGACCTGGCATGCCAAAGTGCAACCAACCCGCTCCAATAGGTACCTACCTATCTACCTTTTGTAACGTGTGTTCGTGTCCGAGACAAAATAGAACGATTCAATGTGAGCGGTAAAGCTTCGCAAATGAGTATCTGATTGGTATGATCTCAAGAAGAACTGGGCGTGGGGTGGAAAGGCGGCCGTTTCTGGCGCCAAAAACTGTCATTCCGCTGTCGATTTCACAGGTCCTCAGATTCTACTTGTAAAGCTTGCTACGAACCTAAATACCGAAATGGAAAGCATAATGACATTACTCAGGGTTTTCAGGGACAAGCTGTGGTCTGTTCGCCAAAATAGAGTTCAGAACGGCCCTTTCCAGAAAGCTTCTAAGTTCTACAACTTCTATGTACCTTGATCCAAAATCCCACAAGATCCACATACTAATATGAAGTGCCGGTCCGTCCTCGCCACGTGCACTGCCAGAGCCAAGCAGTTGGTACGCCATTGTATACCTGTAGGTAGACTTAGAAAATGTTCCCGGGAATTATTCGGGGTTTTCCAGGAAATAAGATCACGCACCGTAGGCGAGCATTTCTATTCGCAGGACTGCACTACCTCTCCTAATGTTTAAGTAGAGTCGTAACGGTCGACTTTTCTTCGGTAGTCCTTTGTTTTATCAGGGATAGACTCGATACGAAACGTCCAATTGCTGACTCAAAATGCGAAGATCATTTGTCGGCCTCCTTAGCAGTCTTGTGCTTTGTGCACCTTCTGGTGTGTATCAACATTATCTATACGATTCAGTTCCTCCGTTTGTACAAAGCTGATTTATGAAAAGTTTCCGCTGGTTTCAACAAGCCCTTCCGTTTCTGCCAACTCGGCGATCTCCAGATCGGTTTTGGCCTTGATGGATGGCAAAATGATACTTACCGTATGAGTTTGGCTGCCCAACAAGTCAACACGGAGGATTTCGACTTTTGCATTGCCGTGGGTGATTTGACCAATGACAGGTGAGTTTTCTACCCTTCCAGATGCATAGGTAACAGTGAGGTGGTCCTCCCAGAATCCAGGCTAAAGCAACTTCCAGACACGACTACCAGGTCCAGGCTTTTCAGAATACATTCCCCCAATTCAAGAAGCCCGTCCATCTTCTCCCCGGAAATCACGATATCAGCAATGTTGCGACCCTCGAGCAATTCACCCGGGACTACAATGTCAGCGACCACAGCTCCTTCAGCCACCAGGGATATCGCTTCGTGCTCCTAAACTCAGTCACCTTGATCAGCAATCTCACTGAGTTTGAGAGCTACACCGCTGCAGAGTGGGCTTGGTTTGAGAATCAGCTCGAAGCCGCCCATCATGCAAAGGAAGAGATCATTGTCGCGCATCATCATCTCCCGTTTGAATTCACTGAGGACGAGGCTGACGCATACTGGACCTTTCCCAACCGCGTGCGTGGCAGGTATCTCAATCTGATCAAGCAGTATAATGTGCATCATATCCTTGTTGGTCATCGTCATGAGACCAAGAACATTTATGCTTCCGACAAGTCGTTCACCGTCTACGTTGTTGCGGGTACGGCCAGGTTCTTCGATGACAACGGCTTTGGAATCAACTATTTCGACGTCAGTGGAGAGAATTCGAGCGAGGATGTGGCGCAGGAGTATGTTCATCTCAAGGGCGTTACTCATATGAAAAGGTCGGAGGGTTTGCCCAATGGATGCCCCGATATCTTCGCACATTGATTGAGAACGGAGGCGAGTATTGCAGAGACCGGTAAGGAAACGTTGCACGATTTCGCACTGTCGTTGGCTATGGGGAGACTCAGCAGAGTTGATGGGCATGATCGCTTGTAATGAAGCCGGCCAAATTCCTTTACCTTTTCCAGGTATTGTCTCAGCAATACCAAAGGGAGTTAGCAGAAAATAGGCCCAAGTAGGACTTGAGCTGCTCACTTTGATTTTCCAGGGGGCTGAAGGCTTGAAAAGGACGGTCATGCTGATAGTCCTTCGCTGAGGAAAATGATGCATTTCATCTAGCGTATGCAAAATTGGTAGTTTCGAATCAAATTTTATACAACCCTTCTTTTTCATGGGTAATAGAGTTAAATATCCGAGAGGCCCACTAATTCAAATTAGATCATCTTATTTAAGAGCCTAGAGTTAATACTATCTAAATACCATCCATTTATTATATGTTACCACAGCTTTGAATCTACGAGTTTTCTGATTAGATGTCTCCTGATACACCTTGAAACCCTTTTTACATCTTTTTGGTAATAGAAGTTCTTCAGGATCATGTAAGGATTGAGTATTTCTATCGCAGAAATCCATCATACAGTGCACAAGCTATACAACATGGACCTCAAAACTGCATGCTACTGCACTGCTTGCAAACAAGGAACATTTCAAGCCCTACAAGACCTAATAGCTCATGTCTACTACGGCGAACAGGAGCGCTATACTGGCATATATTACACAATCGAGCAGTTCTCGTACAAACAGCTCACCAATGCTGCCTTCAGCCACGTTTTAGGCCTCCTGATGGAATTCCACTCTGAGCAAGACACTGCCGAGGTCATGAAGGCTATAGAGCAAGGTGCCGCCCTAACGAATGTTTTGGAAATCGCCTTTCTGGAAATAGCCCCAGCGATCATTGACCTATTTGTTGCGGTTTTCCTTTTTCGTGTTAAGTTTAACTCACTCGCGGCATTGTGTGTACTTATCGCTACACCGTCATTTCTGGCATTGGAAGTTTCTGCATCCAGCTGGAACGTCTACAATCGTCGGCAGCTAACGAAGGTTGAACGAGGCGAGGCGCGTGTGATGCATCAAGCCATTCAGGGTTCGTTGACAGTTTCTTCTTTTAACATGTTCACGTACGAGAAATATCGCTTCGCAGAGGCAGTTGACAAACATATGACTGCAAAACAAAGATGGTCCCTGTCGAGATGTTTACTCGACTGGATTGATGGAGGCGTGCTTCCCGGCTGCTTTTGTCGTACTTGCGTGTCTCGTCGCCAATGAGATCAGGAAAGGCCGAGCATCCCCCGGAGACTTTGTCTTTCTGATACAATACGGGGCCTATCTCATTTGGCCGATCAAGTATTTGTCGAAATATTACAGGTGGTTGGTCGCAGACTTGATTGATGCTGAAAGGCTGCTCGACCTGCTTACCACCAAGCCGACTGTGACTGACAAGCCCCGTGCTTTTGATCTTGGTCCTGTGCAGGGATACGTTGAATTTGAGAATGTGTTTTTCTCTTACAACAACGGGGAACCGGCTCTCTGTGGCATCAATATCTCTGCAGCTCCCGGAGACACCATCGCCTTAGTTGGCACCACTGGCGCCGGAAAGTCATCGCTGGTGAAGCTGTTACTTCGCTATTATGACGTAACGTCTGGGTGTATCAAGATTGACGGCCAGGATATTCGCGATGCGACGCAATGTTCTCTTCGGGATGCTTTGGGCATTGTATCGCAAAACCCTATCCTCTTCAGTGCCCCGAGTATGGAGGACCTTCGGTACGCTAAGTTGGATTCCCCTGACGAAGAAATCTATAGAGTATGTCGAGCGGCTGCAATTCATGACCGGAGTTTCTCTTTCCCAAAGGGGTATCAAACCCAAGACGGGGAGCAGGGAGTCAAACTATCCCGCGGCGAGGTCCAGCGCTTAGCGATTGCGCGAGCCTTTCTTAAAGACCCATCCATTCTTGTACTTGACGAGGCAACTAGTGCAGTGGACACTGAAGCTGAGGCCAAAATTCAAGAAGCGCTGAAAGGTCTGATTAAGGACAGGACAACTTTCGTCATTGCCCACCGGCTTTCAGCTGTGGTGAAAGCAGATCGTATTTTGTGCTAGATAATGGCACCATCGCTGAAAGTGGGACGGATTGGGAACTGCTTAGGAAGCAAGGACGATACTACAACCTCTTGCATGCACAACCTGATCGGGAGGAGGAACCCATAATGATAGATAATTAGTCTACAACCCAGCTCCTCTACTTTTCGTAGAAGGTCAAAATCATTTGAAGATGCATCATGTGACATACTCTAGAAGGATGAAAGAAAAAACTGAGAGAAAAATAAATCACTAAAAAAAGCCACTTATAGATGGGAAAGGAGACAAATGGTTGAGCAGAGAGGAGGCCTCGTATTCAAGCTGGCGATGAAAGAACCGATCTCCACCTCCATCTGCTAGGTGTATGGCTGGCTGTATAATACTTGTCCTATTTACCAGGAATAGAAAAGGGAAACCTGAAAGATCTCCTTCATGCGAACGGAAACGCTGGAATGGGCCACAGGAAAAAAAGAAAGAAGAATCACTGCATCTACACGGGATTGAACCATGGACCTTTCCATTACGAGTGGAACGCTCTACCACTGAGCCATAGATGCCAGGACGGGAATAAAGTTTCGCTTAAGTAACCTATACACAAGCTGTCTCCTATGGTCATCACCTATGAATAATTGTAGAGATAACTCCTATTTTTGCGATGCTGACACTCGCTTTATACGTCGATTATATGCTGGTTGCATATATTATAATATCAAGGGGTGGCTTTCCTGGGGATAGTGATTGTTGTAACGCTCTCTGCTGTGCTCCGCAGTGGGCATACAAGGGTGTACGGAATACTCATAGCATCAGCGCTCATATCCAGACTCATAATCTATGCTGTTACGTGTCGGGTTACTGGGTATACTCAGGGATCAGGTCTGCGGGTACAAGAGAGCAGCGTTCCTATGTGTGATTCTTGGGGTCATAAGTCCCTAGTCCCCAACGATATATATAACCGGTGAAGTGCGCCTGGACGTCATGAGTTCTTATCAAGACTATCCATCAGAGAGATATATGGCCATACCTTATTCGACGCAGCGCAAGGAGAAAGGAGATTCATGTTTTTCAATGCCCGTACATAGGATCCAGGACCCACGGGTCGAACCTGACATCTACGCACCATTGGCAATGAACATACAAGTCGCATCAAGGGATTTGGCCATTTGTTGCACATTACGTGCACGCTGTGGTACGCATGCTGGACTTCTGAATATCATGAAAACTGGATGATATAGGGGTGAATTTTCCCCAAGGGTCCTGGGATCTGTGATTTTCCCAGAACCCACACGAAGAGATAGTCAACAGATACACCAAGCATACAGCCCGTTAAATACATGGTTATGCAACCACAGACTATAGAGATGTTGATTACCCTTAATCATTCGCTCAAAGACATGTACACCAAATAACAAAGGGTGCTGAAGACTCCACAGGGAAAGAACAAAGTATACATTGATGCGAAAGGTAAAACACCACTTGATCATGTACTCGTTATGAGGAGCCACCGTTAGCAGCTGCCTTTGCGAGCCTCTCCTCTACGCGCTCCTTATGTTGTCGATTCCTCAAATGAACCTCAAAGTTGTCGACCGTCATTCCCGGACCGGGAGTGTACAACTTACCCGGACAATCGTGACAGCGAATCCGAGGAAGATATTGATACTTCAATCGGTGGCCCGGCTGGCTATTTGCGTTTGCGACTGGTAACATCGTCTCCGTATCAACTGCCGTGTAGCGCATCACACCTTCAAACGAGTCGTTCGGATGTGACCGGTTCAAACGGGCAAGACCTGCCGATAGCCAGGCTGGAGGAGGAGGCTAGCAAGACTGACGTTAGCAAGCGACCAAACTGAAATCTAGACAGCTGAAAAAGAGCTATAAACGAGACGGAGTACAGTAAAGAAAGGAGGCACCTACCCCGGGAACGCCTGGTTGAGGGGGATGTGTAGCATCAACAGCCCCAAGCTGTTGTACAGGCCGCTGAGGAAGATGGCCAGCAGTATTCGGTACTTGGACTTGGGGTTTAGGCTGCGATGGCGGGGCCATGCTACTCGGCGTTGGTGTCCGTAAATGAGGTGTGCCGGTCTGAGATACTGGTTGGGTGGCTGGCGTAGAGGTAGAAACCGAAAGGTTAGGTAAGGACTGAGGCCTGTTGGCCAGGAATTGGCGAAATTTCTCTCGAGAGATTTTCAATTTCACAATGAGCTTCTCTTGCTCGTCCATGCTTTCTTCCCGGTAATCTCGTCTTCTGGCGGAGACCCGAGGCTCGTGATGAGGTTCAGGGGTGGCAGAATGAGCCAGACTCGCCCGCAGTGCGGCGTGAGCTGCGCTTGCGGCTCCTCTCATGCCTCTTGTGCGGGCTGTTCCTTGGGCCAGATGAGGACCGATAGCCGGAGAGCCCGTCATCGATGACTCGTCGCTATCCGACTCATCGGACTCCTCACCACCGTCTCGCTGGCCAACTGCGGCGCGTCTGTGACGACTCGATCCGGACCGTTTGAACACATTGCTCTCTTCAATTGACGCTGCAGTGTTGGGTATAACAGACGATACAAGCATTGTACGAATGGTGCGCTGACGATCTTTCAGATCTGGCAGGGCTGGGCCACCGCGGCGGTTGACGGAACGTTTCTGCCGACGTTGGTCTCTGGATATGGACACTTCAGTACGCTCGAGCTCCGCTTCATTCAGCTCGTATAGATATGGCGTGAATTCCTTGGCAGCTTGGAAGGGTCGGAAAGAAGATGCTAATGGGGAGGGTAAGAATGCGGCCTTCAGGTCAGGATCGTCAATCGGACGACCATCAAACGGATGGGAGAGGATGTAAAGTGATTTGGTAAAGAGTTGCGACTGCTCTCGGATCGAATGCGCGATTGCAGTCGTGAATTCGCCGGAGAGAGAGAGGTCGTTCGTCATACGGGCAGCAAATTCCTCGGGTGAGTTAAAGGGATCATTGATGTCCCATTCAAATTGATCAATGAGGGTATGTTGTCCGATGGTAATGTTGAGCTTGATAAGTATGCGCATTTCATCGTTCTTGTAAGCGTTGTAGGGTAGATTGGGCTCAAGCGCATCCTCTTCCATATATATTTGGGGATAATAGTCCGCGAGTTGCTCTTGGATGCTCCGAGAGATCATCCGTACGAGAGGAGTGCATGTCTCGAGCGGAAGCCCCAGATCTTCCACCAACTTCTCGGCGAACAGATCGGGAGATACGACGCGGTCGTGGAGGTTCCACGTAAAGGTATCTCGAATCTTGATCTTCTCCCAGTCGATGTCTAAGCGAATAGGGACCAGATCCTCCACCTGCTCACTCTGTATTTTCATGTCCTTCCGCGCAACTCGCAACTCCCTGGTCTTTCTATTTCCCGGTCGCCGCCGATGAGAGGGGTATAACAATTGCGGATGCTGGTTGCGCAGATCAGTCCTGGCATTCCCAAATCCTTCATACCCAACGCCGTATAGGGCGGCCGGATTCCCATGGGTATCGCGGCGTAAGGCCAGATAGTAGTCTCGCTCTGCGCGCTTCTGTTGAAGCAACTCCTGACTGGGATTGTGCCATGCTGTCAATGCTGAATGGCGGAATTCTCGTTCGACATACTGTTCGAGAAGTATTTTATCCGCCGGGGTTTCACGTAGGCGGACGGGTAGGTCTTCTGTAGAAGAAGTGCGAATAACGGAACCGTCGCGAGATCGCTTTCTACTTGTTGCTGAACCGTTGGCGTTGCTCAACAGAGAACTGGGCGACGTCTTGCCGTTCAAGGCGCTATGACTAGCTTCGGCTGAGGGTAGAGAGACTCCCGAAGCTGCAAGAACTGCTTTCGCATTCTGTTTCCCTTCGGCTATGGCATCCACCCCATTCGCTCCATGTTCTGTTGAGGAGCCGGTCACACTGTTTCCTTCGCTCCCCGCAATGGGGCCTGGCGCGCTCAGGTCATTTTGAACGCCATCAGCCTGGAAGTCGCCAAGATATTGTCCAGACTGCGATTGATCGGGGAGAGGCATGGCCAGAGAGTTCGTCTAATAGTTGCAGTTCTTCGTACAAAAGCAGGAAACACGGGTATCAATCGCAAGACGAGGTAACATTCCAATCAGATACTGAAAGACGATAGTGGCAACCCAAGAACCAACGTTAGCCTACAACAGCATCCTTAGAGGGAACCTGCAATAGAAAAGGCGAGTCAATATGGGAAATCCAGGCCGAATACACGAGCGTGAGATTATTCAAGACGCGACAGTGCATTGAACAGAGACGCGATGCGCCCCATTGAACAGAAACAGCCACATGTCCCGAGAAAGCCAAGAATCGCCACAATCAGAGCCGTCACCAAAGTAATCAATGGGTGATGACTAGACGGACAAAAAAGGGTCGCGAAAGCGGAGGAGGGAAGCAAGCGCGCAAATACTGGGGTTAGGGAAAAACATACCAAGGAACTCCAAAGGAGGTAAATTAGAGGATTATCAAAACAAAAGTAAAATAACGGCACGAAGCTACCACCAGGCGCAGAAACGCCGGACAGAGGGTTCCAGGGCAGGACGAGGCAATGGATGGGTCTGCGTGCCGGATCTGGGTCTTGCGCTTTGCCGCGAGAAAGTGAGAATAATCAGCGCTCGGAAGAAGGCGGCTAATCAGCTGATGGCGCACCGAGGAACGGGCAAGTATCGATGAATCTCAGCAATCTGGTTTGCTTGTTCTGCTTACACTGACCCGGGAAAGTCGGTCGACTGATTCGTTTCTCCTTGCGTGGGGTTCTTTCTTCTCGCCGGCTGTTCTCTGAGTCTTCTGTTTCGCGCTATGACGGGGAAATAGGGGGAGGAAAAGAGGAGAAGAAAGAACAGACACGAGAGGCCAGAGGAAAAAGCCAGCAGAAAACTGGGCGGGCAGAAAGGGCGTTACAAGTTGTCCGTTCCCGTCATGGAGGGCCAGAGAGCGTAGGGGGAGGAGCTTCCGGGCACCAGCAAGCAGCAATGGTAGAGACCGCTCTACGAGAGAAACTTTTGTACAACCTATTTGGGAACATCCTGAAGGTATCACGCATCATTCTAGTCCTTTTCTCTTGGGATATCACGAAGTTAGTTACAAATGTTACAGTATGGATATTGAAAAACTGCCTTACATACTTGCGGTCATGTACGGTAAAAATACTGCTCCACATACTAGGCTATTTTCATCGATCATGTGATAGTACCATCCCGTTAAAGGTTAGCCACCATAAGACTATGCTCAACATGATACGCTAGTGTCTTCTATGGGTATCTCATTCTCAGTATCAATTCGCTTCCGCCAAAGTTACCTGTGAGAATCACAAGATCAATCCAGGATCTTGAACGCGATCTATCCCTCCATGGATGCCCTTGCAGCCCATGGGCATTGCATGTTCTGACTAAATACACAAAAGCTTATGTCCATGGCATGAGCAAAGCTTTATCGCGGAACGATATCACCATGGGACCATGTACAGTGCCTGCAGATCTCAGAACTTCGGTGACTTCCATTTCCAGTCCTGAAAAGCGCAAGGCAAGCGGATCTAGCTCAGTCGTGCAAGGTGACGTCAGCGACAACGGCCCTGTGATCTGACAGATACACGCCAGAATCGAACCGGTTGGCCAACACGCCGTATCCGTTGACCTTCCATGACCCAAGTTTGTTCTTCCCAGGTCCCATCAGGATATAATCAATGCGCGTGGGATCCTGTCCCTCATGCCCGAACCCTGTCCATGTATAATATTCCCCGTAGTGCTGACTTGGTTCCACAACCTTTGCCGTGTCGACCAAGGAGGATTCCGAGCCTGTCAAGACATTATAGGCCTCTTGCGCCTCTTGACTGTTAAAATCACCTGCAAGGAATACCCCTGCGATGGAGGTCCCAAATTTGCCGCTTCGGTACTCATCGATCCTCTGAAGAATGATTTTGGCAGCCTCGAAGCGGGACCGAGATCCCTGGTCGTCTAGATGAGTATTCATCGCAAGGACGGTATGGCGAGTTATGTTGTGCGTGAAGACACCGATGGTCTAGTATGGGGTCAGCTTAATGAAGAGTCTTTCGTCGCACGCCTAGTGTCTTACCAGAATCCGTATAGACGCCGCATCCCATCCCTTGGATGGTTTGTTCGGCGTTTCCGACAACCAGACATTTTCCCAATGACGGAGCTGCCAGACAGACGGTTGATAGAAGATGGGCGAGTATTCTCCTGCTTTGTGACCGTCGTCTCGACCGACTCCGATGTAATCCCATTGTTGTGTCTCAGAGGCGCTTTTGGGAACAGTAGAAGAATGTTGGTTCAGTCCGGATAGAACATCGACCAGTTGATTATGGAGCACTTCTTGTAGGCAGATGAATGCATTCTGATTGCGCGTATTGAAGAGCAGTTCATTTAAGAGAGACTGCTTGCGATCATTCCAGGGCAGCTCACCCTTGAATGGGGAACTGGTTGCATAGCGGATGTTGTGTGTTAGTATACGCAGTGGAAGTTCGGTATTTTTTTTCATGATGGAAGGCTCAAATCAATGTCAGCAGACTTGTACAATTGCACCCTGATGATCCCTAGATGCAGTTAGAGGAATTATCCGAACTGGATGAGGGTGGGATGGAAGCTGATGAGAAGAATGTTGACACAGGAGGCTATGATTGGCCAAGGAAATGTTTTTCTCCTCATTTGGATGCCTCCACGCAAGGCATTGTTTGGGCATTTAGACACTGATCACGATGCCTTCAAGATCATGTGTCTTACGTCTTGCTTACTATCGTCTTGTACACGATCATCTCGACTTCAACCCGGTTAATTAGTCCATCGAAAGCCTTGTTCTAGTTGCTTTCTCGCTGACGAGATCAGCAGATAAACTCTACTGGTGTATGGTATCCAATGCTCCCTACCAAAAGTAGTGCAATTGTGAGTACGGGATTCTCTGTGACTAAAGCTCCACGGAAGTCCATCAAGAGGAGCTGGCCGTATGGTGAAACCCATGGGAAAGCCTCTAAATAAGAACAGGATCTCTGTAAAAAAGAAAAACACAGCTCCATTTCTGTTTATGAACAAGCATAGTGCACAGGTTCAACCTCGTATCTTACTTTGTGAGCTCTAGCCCATACATGATCAGTGTTAAGCCTCCAAATCCATCAGATATTTCCATGCTATCGTGTGTTGGCGCTGACCCTGATAGCTATGACGTATATATATCAGAAGGACAGCCAAGCAGCTCAAGCTATGCAGATCAATTGCCAGTTACTCCAAGTTTAATGATCAAAAACATGGTAATAATCAATCCCACTGTATATGATTGCATTTCCTTTGTAATGGATTTCATCGAGCCACCTACCTACCATAGCTAGATATCAGTGTCTCTGGAATTGCAAGGACCGAAGCTAGGTACTCAAGCTCTTGTCAGCTTCCTCAGGTGACAAGAATAGTTTACTGTACTGTGCATACAGAATTACCCCATTTTGACGACACTAAACCCAAGTCGGCCAAATCTGCACCGTCCACCGCCCACAAGCCCTACTTCAACGACGTAACCAACGAAAGGGAAAATCCAGAAAAAGCCCCGCCAGGCTGTAATGACCGATGCGTAGTGCACACGACTCGATTGAAAGTTACCAGGTCAAAAGTAGCCCAATTCCTCTCCTCCTCCTCTTCTTGCAACTCTCCTAGTGTACTGAGACGAGTGTTTTATTTAGAACTTCTTTGATTGTCGCTAGCCCTTGTACCAGTGCGAGGACATAACATATACTTCACAATGGCTGAGAACCAGGCCCCAGAGGTTGGTAAGTGTTAACCGCTGATATTTTGACCCCTCCTCTTGCGCCCATTTTGCAAAGCTCCGACAATTGTGTGGATTCACCACCGCCCTCATCATCGCGCAAAGTGGACGGAGTCGAGTAGGTCAAACTAGCAGCTATATGGCTCTAGCAATTGATAGTGACCACCATACCGCGTCCCTTGTGACCTACTGGATTTGCTTGTATTTTTTCACCCGCAATAGCTGACTGTTGCATTGCTTCTGGTCAATTCTAGACTACACCCTCAACAACCCCGACACACTGACCAAGTACAAGACTGCCGCGCAGATTTCCCACAAGGTTCTTGAGGCCGTTACAGGTGTGTCTGACGAAGCTATTGTGTCAGAAGATTGCTCGATGCCTAATACCGGTTTACAGCATTGTGCCTGGAGGGCAGCAAGATCGTTGAAATCTGCCAGAAGGGCGATGAGCTCCTCGAGGAAGAGCTCACCAAGGTCTACAAGGGCAAGAAGATCACCAAGGGTATGTCATCACCATGATCGCCAGATTCCCGCATCGAGACCTGCGTACGGTGTTGACATAATGCGCTTGACAACAAAAGGTATCGGCCACCCGACAACTGTGTCCCCAAGCTCCTATGTGACGCCGTACACCCCCCTGGTGTCGGACGCTCAGGAGGCTGAGACCACCCTCAAGGCTGGCGAGATCGTCAAGATCCAACTCGGCGCTCAGATCGATGGATTTGGTACCATTGTTTGCGACATGGTCGTCGTTGCCGACAAGGAGTCGACCAAGGATGTTGTGACTGGTCGCGAGGCTGACCTAATCCATGCTACCCACTACGCAAACGAGCTTTTGCTGAGACTCATGGTACCCCCAGGTCTTCTGGCTAGCGGTACCGAGGAGGAGAAGAAAAAGGCCGCTGCCGAGAAGCCCCCTACTCAGAGCCAGATCTCCGCCCTCATCGAAAAGGTAGCCAAGGCTTACGACTGTAATGTTGTTGAGAACACCACCAGCTGGTTGTTTGAGCGCAATGAGATCGAAGGTGGGAAGAAGATCATCCTTGCCCCCGGCTCTGGCGTGAAGGGTGAGGGTGTTCCCGACGTTGGCGAAGTCTGGGGTGTTGAAGTTGGTCTCTCCCTTGGTTCTGGAAAGGTCAAGACCCTTCCTCACCGCGCTACCTTGCATCGCCGTACCACTACCACCTACATCCTTAAGAGACCAAGCTCCAGACAGACTCTGTCCGAGATCGTCAAGAAGTTTGGCACATTCCCCTTCAGTTTGCGACAGCTGGAGGACGAGAAGTCTGCCAAGGTCGGTGTTGTGGAGTGTGTCCGTGGCGGTGTCTTGAGACAGTACGAGCCCGCTGGCGATGCCGATAACGCACCTGTTTCCCGTCTGTTGACGACCATTGGTATGTTCATCACTTGCCCAACGGCATATTCCCGCTTTCGCTAACGAGGATTGTAGCCATCACGAAGAATGGCATTACCAGATTGGCTGCGCCTAACCCTCCTGACCTGTCCAAGTTCCAGACGGACAAGAAGATCGAGGATGAGGAGATCCTGAAGATTCTGGAGCGTCCTTTGGCCAGAAACACTGGCAATAAGAACAAGAAGAAGAAGAAGCCCACTAAGGACTCCAAGGATGAGGAGTAGACGAATCAAGCTTCGATTTCTTGACTCCTAATCGCATCCTCTTACAACCAAAGTTCTCCCTTTCTGCCGGCTTCAAAAGGGAGGACTACGCAGGAGGCATGAAGAGTGCCTCAACGTGACAGTCGAAAAGGAGCCCGGGGAATGCACTGGCCAGTGGGGTGTTTTGGGCCAGTGGCCCGGCCAGATAATGGATACAGAGCAGCAATGTGAGATCAATGTTGCTCATCAGGCTCTTTTACAATTTCTGTCCGTAATCAATTGAAAATGAAAATGAAAAAACAGTATATGAGCTGGGTATATATCAAATGAAGGAACTGTCATTGCACCTCATTTTCCGAAGTCGTTTGTCTTGTGTAGCCGGCGTATTCCGGAGATTCCGGCACGACGTTCGACATGGCAGTTCCTGTCTCTCCTTGCAATCCTGCATATGGGGTTTATCTTATGTCGCTCCGCCTTTCGTAAAAGCGAGTACATGCTTGGTGATTGTGCGAAGTGAACCTTTGTCCTGGCTTTACCCATGTACAAGATCATGAAGCTGATGAACCTTTGGAATGGGCCACTTCAGGAGCTGGGAATTCAGGCTTCTCATTTCAGGCCACAGTACGAGGTCTCTAAACGTATAGATGGACCATGAACTAACATCTACTGCCTCCTGGTCTATACTCTATACTGCTCCAGGGGCAGTTGCCACCTCTGCTGATAGTTGCCATTTTCCTCCGACCAGTTCGTCTCAGGGAAGACTACTCTCTTCTTCACACTCTAAGAAGATATGTATTCAGTAGTGGCACTCAGATATTGATACTGGCAAGTGAAGTACCTACTTTAAGTGTTTCGTAGCGTCAAAGAGTCAAGATAAAGGCGTTCAGACCAACTGTCTCCTCACTGAGGCGAAATGTCCAATGTAGCCCATATATTGTATTTCAATTTTTGTACATGAGCCAGGATGTCTTTCTAGCAGCTAGGTGAGTGAATCGTTGCATGCCCTGTTTGTCGAGCTCTTTTGCTGCTGAAAGGGTGGTTGGCAGTGGGTGGGCCAGTGTCGTTGGATGGGCCGCTCTTCTCTCTCTTCGAATCCTTCCTCCATCCCCTTCCCATTCTCCTATCCCATAATCCATATTCCCCACGTATCCCAAGAGAGACTATTCACATTATCTCTGCTGTGACAAGAGCTTGGGTATCAGAGTGTCTTTACTGCCTTTCTTGATTTGGCAGCGAGTGACACCGGTTTCGCGCTTCTCCCCACCTCTCGCGTCCTTGACATTCACTGTCTTGAGATCGCTTGGGGCCTCTGCACTTTCTTCCCACAATCTCTCCTCCAAATTTTCTACTTCTTTCCTCATCTTCCGTTCTCTGTCTGAGCGCCCTCTGGATAGTCTGACCGCTCGAAGATCGAATCTTTTCATCCACAGCTTCCTTCGACATACGGACCATACTATCTCTATCATCTGACCACTTCTCTCACCTACTTCACCTGGAAGCATCAAAGTACTCACGAGTCGTGTCTCTCGCCCAAGCGTCTGCCTTGGGGGAATTTCCTCTGATAACACATTTCTCAGGATCTTGTTGCTTCTAGCAGTGAGGCGAGAGCCGTCTCCTTTTTCTTCCAACTTTTGCTCGTACATCTCTCTGTCTCCTCCATCTCCCGTCCACTTTCTTACTTTTATCGTTTCCGTCTTCTACGTATCCTTTGATTTTTGACCAACTTGGTCTTGCTGTCTGAATTCGGGAAGTCGAGAGAAAAGAAAGCTGCAGACGTCCCAAGGTGGATAAAATTGCTCTTAATCATCTCTGCCCTCTCTCTCAGTCGACTGTCCTCCTCATTGACTTAACCACGAAGCTCTGCTTCAGGATTTCACCGGTTATTCAAGCTCGCTGTCTGTCTATTGATCAACAAGTAAGATCGAGCTTGTTTCCGTAAGTTCTCCAAGATTCTCATCGGTGGTTGCCACTTTCACATCCTCTGTGTTGCTCCTCTTTCCTCCCACACTGCTAGCCACTTCGCATCTTTTAATCTATCACTGTAATACTGTGGTAAAACCCATAGTGTTCTCTGTCCTTCTCTGTCCTTCTGAAACGAGAAAGCAGCAAGTTCTCGTTGCGCCCAAAGGACGCTCCTTTCTTGATCCCTCTCATCTCTTTCTTTTCCATCATCAACCCGCAAAATCGCTACTTTCTTGCCATCACCGTTCTTCTCACAGGATGTGTACTTTGAAAGCACTGAGAGACTGTCTATCTTTAAGTCTATCAAGAGTGTCTTGTGTCATATTTCATCACACACCCTTCTCCGCTACAAAGCTCCTGGGATGCCCTGCTGACCACTCAAAAGGCATCTGCTTGACAGGCTCATACTGGATTAGCCGAACGGTCCAAGCGACCCTAGTAGTGGGCTTCTTTGGACGAGAAAGCATCTTATCTTTTACCTTGACATATCTGCCTGAGCGATCTATTAGCGTCCCTGGAGAGGGATATCAGTGAAACGCGAAGCATTACCAGGTAAGCAATCTCCCTCGGAATCAAGAAGCTGAGCTTTCATGATTGGAAACCTATTAGAATATATCTGAATCCACTGAATCTAACCTTGAAATGCTTAGATTTTGGTGTGGCATATTTGGTGGTTGTAGCGGCGAACGCCCCTTAGGAGGTCTGATTGGGGAACTTTGGCCCTCGAAAACTCCCGTCGCTTTCAACTCCGCAATCTTCCCTTCCATCAACCCGCAGACAGCGCGCGCGGGCTGGCCACGATCCCAAACAGCAACGCTGGGCACGCTTGCTGTTTGTCTCGGGCCCTAGTCGATCAGTAAGTTTGCATACATTATCCATTGGTATGCGGTTCTTGTATGTTCTTGCGAGCTAACCTTCCGATTGTCAGGTGCCGCAGCTTTCAAGCCCTGCGGTACAATAATGCCTCGGAATCTTCGCTCAGCATCCCGTCCCCCGTCGAACAATTCGCGCCAGTCAACTCCGCTAGATGCGCCTGTACCTAATAAACGATCTTCATCATTTACTGAACCTGCAAGACCGCCAAAACGTCGACGCACGGGCCGGAACGCTCGAGTCGCTACCGAACCTCCTCAAGACAGCCTGACCAACAACGCGGAGGATATTTCGAAAAGTGCTGCGACTTTGGGCCCTAATATGAAACTCCCTGGAGATCAACCGGCCTGGGTTGAACCTCCTTTGAGGAGCCCTGCCCCGAGTTACGCGGATACTCCATGGTCGGCAGTCTCGAACGCGGCGAATCCCATTTTGGCGACCATGCGTCCTCTCGGTTCCATGCCAACCGCTGCGGACCTGCGCAAAGCAGGCCTGAAACCCACGAAACCCTCCAAACCAATCACATCTTTGGCTAAAGAACTTCTCGCGTTGCAAAGTGATATGTCGCAGAACGATGACCCTATGTCTCAGAATGAAGAAACTCCAGCATCGCAGAACCCGCCAACACCAGCGTCGCAGAGCGAAACTCCCAAGGTGTCGCAGAGTGAAGCTCTCCAATCGTCACAGAACGTAAATCTCCAGGCGTTGTCGAACGGAGGAATAGATGCGCAGACGCCGCAAGAACCCGCGACGCCAGCAGACAAATCTCAGTCCGAGCATTCTAAACCCTGCTCCTACGAAGAGATTGACGCGTTGCTGGCACTTCCCGTCTGCAATTCGGTGAAATTGGATTTAGAGCAAACCCGGAATGCCTTGAAAGAGACGTTGCGAATGGCCGCAGATACGAATAATAGTAAGGTCGTCAAAAGTCTATTCAATCTCTGGACAAAGGCCACTCAGGATCCGATGGTCATGTCTGTGGTTCATGGAATGTGCAAGAAGGAGGTCGGGGATCGTAATGCCAACGCCTTTCATGATCTGATCCGTGCTGCTTGGCGAGAAATTCGGAAGGAGGACGCAACGGATGTCTCCCCTGCGGCTGCACTGCCTGACATGACTGGAATTCAATCCGACACCACGGCTACTTCGTTGTCGTCTGCTCTGTCACCTGAAGCTCAAACATCTGCTCCGACCACAGTGCCAACCCCCGTCATTGTGGCGGCGGCTGCAACTCGCTCGAAATTGCGTTCTAAGGGCAAGCAAGCGAAGGTCAATGCCACGAAAGCAGCCAATAGAGATAAATTGAGACAGACTCGCCAGTCCGTGTTGCCCTCGAGTGATGCACGCAAGCGAGCATTGGAAGATGACACGGAGTTCTCCGAAGAGGCCGTCCGTGCCAAACGGCAGCGCCTGCAGCAGCCTCTCCCCGATATTGATCCTGAAGAAAGTGGTGTTCGCTCTACTCTGTCTCATGAGCAGCCTGGTAGTGCTTTCTCTCCTTTACCCCCATCCATTAACGAAGTTCAGACCGCGCCTGAAGTGCCCTTGGTGAACGGCAGAGAACAATCAGAGTCTGCCGAAAGCAGTGGTGCTGAGGATAACCGGCGCCTGACCCCCACATTTAGGTACGACTCCCTTTTGACATTTTTCATCGTCGGGACTGAATGAAGCTGACCAAGTTGTAGCAGGGAAGGATCATTGGACAACAGCGATCTCTGTCGGGAATGTGGTGGCCGAGGACAGTTGCTCTGTTGCGATGGCTGCGTGAACTCCTTCCACTTTTCATGCCTCGACCCCCCCTTGGATCCCGCCAATCCTCCGGAGGGAGATTGGTTCTGTCCCAAATGTTCTGTCTCGCGGCCCATCCGTAAGATGGTGGATAAACTTGACAGACTAGTGAACAAAGAGTTTATGCTACCCGCCAGTATCCGAAATCACTTCGCTGGCGTCAAAACTGGATCCCGACCAGAAGATAAAAACGATCGTACAAGGTACACCGAATGTTCTTACAACCTTGTTAACGGCGTCGGACGAGGAGTATGTAATGGTTTTTACGACGATCCAAACCTACGCAAGATCACGGACTCGGATGGGAATCTCATCATCTGTTACGCCTGCGGCCGCCCAAGCGATGGAGACAAACCTATCCTACAATGTGACTTTTGTCATTTGAATTGGCATATGGATTGTTTGGACCCTCCCATGGCCAAACCGCCCCAACAAGATCACAAACTCGATAAGCGTTGGCGCTGTCCGATGCATGTTGAACACGAGATGTATTATTACCACTGGAATGACGAGGGAGCCTATGACGCGCGAAAGATCCGTCGACCTGCGCGACCACGGATGATTGACATTGAAATTCTCCCCAGCGAAGAGGAATCAGAACGAATTGAAAATGAAGAAGATGTAGGAGGAGGCGTCCTTTACCGCGTCTCCGAAAAAGGGGTAGAAGCGGCTTTCCTTGCGAAAGTCAAACGGTCAGTCATCCTACTACTTCTTTGACCAGAATCCCCTTCTGAGCTTGACTGACTATCTGGACAGGGAAAATGCCGAGTTTGAGTACAACAAGCAGCAGGCAGATAAGTACTTTGAAGAAGCTAGAGCGCAGCGCGATGAACTTCATGCACGAGCCGTCGAATTCTATGCCGCCCAGCAACCTCGTCCCTTGCCGGATGCCGCAGAAGCGATTGACAACTCGCGATCAGCAGCCGATCGCGAAGCTGCCGCGAATCTTCTTGCTTTCGCCACTCAGAATCAGACAGAGCCTGCGGACGACAACGCTCGGATTACATTCCTAATCGACACGCTGCGAGCACAGGCGCCTAATGATCTCCCTGAAGCACATACTGAAATCGAATCCCTGCGTAACCTGCAGCAGCTGATTGAACGACGTATTCAAGCGTTGACTGCTCAGACTGATCTTGAAGCTACTACTGCACAGGTCTCTGAGGCTGCTAGTTCACCAATTTCGAATTTTGCGATCGAGCACGGCTCCGAATCGGATGCGCCGGCCGAGGCAACTTCTGCCTAAAGTTAGGCTTTATCCCTCTTCTAATTTCATTTACCGAAGCACTAAAAGATCTTCGTTCTTGGCTTGACTTGAAAAGGGCTTTTCACATATTCTGGGCGTTGTGATATGCATATCCATTTTGCATCAAGGTCCTTGGGTTCCTCAACTGGCGTTGGAGCATACCATGCATCTCATTGTTGAGCGTGTTTACTCTTGTCCTTGTGTTTCCCTATCTGGAGGGCACGCACTTTCTTCCCCCTTTTCTGCTTCTTTTTTTTTTTCTGCAATTTTCTTGTTGTATCCGGGGGCTGGGCCAATTGGCAGACAGTCTTTCCGGAGGATCCAGCCGGAGCTCTGAGGTGCTCGTTTCCCCCGGTCCGAATCCGCCACCTGGCAGGATTTGCGAACGTTGATGGGAAAGACACCGAAGTCTTCCTGCAATCTGTGGATCGCCCTGCTGCCAATACTGGGCCAGCCTCCGGTTTGCCATGGGCAAACTGTACTTAACGTCGTGATGATTGTTTTATCAAGTGGCAACTGGACCTCCCACCCCTCACTTGGGGCTCGGTCGGATGGGCCGGTGCGCCCGAGTCTCATGTACAATAGATTTCTCCCTAGATTCTCAGTGATCTGCCGGTATGGATGGCTTTGATTTTGATCTTATGATCGAATCGATAAATCGAGTCTTTACTATCCCGTTCGAGCAGGCATATCGACCGTATGCACACAATTGAACAAGCAGGCTACTACCGAATACGTCAAATTCGCTTCAACTTAATATACAGAATATCAGGAGTTGTTGAGTAAACGCAGAACGAAATTCTTATGCAAGACACCCCGAAATTGCATGGTAAGCGTACAAGGCTCGATCAAACCCAAACTGCAGATTTATGGTCGCGTGCACAGTACTAAGTTGAAAGTCTGACAAGAAAACCGAAGAGGTACTAGCCAAAGAAAATAGGTCATATTTGTTTCGCCATGTCATCATGAAGAGCAGAAGGGCCTACAATAAAGGCCAAATCAGACTCCGTAACTCAGGTAGTTGAGACGCTCAAAGGAACTTCTTCGGCATGTTCGCACGGCGACGCTTGTAGATGATGTAGGAGCCAGCAAGGAGGAGTTGCACTGCGATGACGAGACAGATGAAGAAGCCCATGCGAGGGGTTGAGGCAGTAATGACTGTTAAGGCAGATCAGCTGATAATGTCCCAATCCACATGCTTGTTGGTCAAAGAGAAACTGAGTTGTATGGAGGAATACGCATCGACTGCTTACCATTGAGAATTGTGCCTTGCAGATTCTCAGCCAGGCTCATGTGCGAGGACCTCAGGGTCTCGTGCAACTGATTGAAGCGGTCGCGGTAGTCTTTGCCTTCCAGGTCACGCTGAATGTTCTGCAGCAACTGCTCGATCTTCTGCACCCGGGCATCAAGATTGGCCACCTGCTCCTTGGTAGCCATCTTCTGAAGAAGCTCTACATGGCGATTTTCCGCTTTAGAGGACTGGCTGCTGACGTCGCGGGCAATGCTGTTAGTGGCGTCATTGAGGCTTTGAATACGGCTGCTGAGATCAGTGAGTTGGTCAGAGTTGACTGAGCGGGGGTCAACGGGACGAGCCTGTCCTTGGTTGACAATCGGTTGCTGGTTGGCTTGCGGCTGAGCAGGAGGTGCTGCGTTCGTTCCGGAAGCGCTAGGTTGCACGACGAACTTGAAGATCTCGAAGGAGTCTGGGTTCTCAGGAGTGGCTGCCGTTATGCCGAAGTTGTTACCAGTAGGAAGGGCGACCTGCACACGGTTAGAACACCAAGATAGATGGCAGAGGAGTTTGAAGGACCTTGTTCGTTGAGAAGCAAAGCTTATCATCCACGGTGACTTCAAGAACAGCATTAGTGTGCTTCAGGCGCACAACAGAGGGACGGCCGAGGTTTCTGTAAGCATAGTCGCAGTGTCCAAAAGCCAAACTGTCAACGCTTCTATGGCTCTTGTAATCAGTCGTTCCGTCATTTAGGAAGCCTCGAATGCTTCCACCCTAAATCAGAGTCAGCGTTACAGAAGACTGATTAAGATGAGGCCTGCGTACTCTTCCTCCATGTGTGTCAATGACAAGTGCAAAACCGTCAAACTGGCCAGCAGTGTAGATGCTAGAGGAGCCAATCTTGCTTCGTCCATCTTTCACATACCATAACTGGAGATTGCCACCCCCCCTCTCAACACCAGTGGCTCGAAACTGAAACTCAGCTGACCATTCTGGCTGGGATAGGCTATAGCTTGGTCAGCTGCCAGTACATGAAGGAGTGAGCAGAATATTTGAGAGAGGAGTTGTGCTTACGGGGACTGTGACCAGGCATAACCTCTTGTGTTTCCTGGGTAGGGGGGAGTGAGAATGAGTTTGTTGGAGAGCTAAGATCCGGTCAGCTTCTCTGAGTTGACACATGGCAAACAAAGGGCATGAAAGAGCGCACAATCTGAGGTGTATGGCCCTCTCCCCCAACCTGCCAACCAGGGATGGAATCTCTGTCTGGCGATATACTAAGAAATCCATTAGAAAAGATGTGATATATGCGTAGTGGGAGGGCCGCGTACGTATGACCATAGCCAAAGCTAGAGCTTTCTATCACAGACTGCGCTGTAGCAGCAGCGACGAGGAATGACAAGGTAGCTAAGCTCCTCATTGCAATTGTTTATCCGGGAGGTTGATGCGGGGACAGGGGTGTGTAGAGAATGAAAATAGAAATTGAGAAACGGGAGACGACTGAGCGAACAAAACAGAATCGAAATCCTCAATTGTCGAGATCTACAATAATAGGCGACAGAAAGATAAGACGACAGCTTGTCGATATGGTCTTCACTGATTCGAAGGAGCTCTCCGATTCAGCAGCGCGGAGACGATGCGCGAGGTGGTCCACCCAATTACAATGGCGATCACACAGTAGCGGACTTCTCTGGCAACAGAAACAGCAGCTGGGGAGAATTCGACGAAGTGTTGGATTTTGAGGTTTGAGAGAACGATGGAATGACGAACTCCCACGTCCGAAGCTAGATCCATTCAAAATAAATTGTCGCAGGTGTCTAATCAGTTTCAGAAGCTCTACCTTTTAAAGGGACACACTGTCCTTTGGAGCTCCGCTGTTGTTCATCATGTCACGTGAAGATTTTCCCCAGAATCACCTCCCGCAATGAGCATTTCCATGGACCGCAAGATGATTCCTGAATCTTTGAGCGCTCACCCTCCCTGAACCAAATTCTTTTGACTGCGCATCATGCGCTACAGCTCTAATGGCTGATATTTATCCTTCGTTGGCGCAATGCGCAATCGTCGCTACGGCTTTCAAGATTCTACTCTTCCCCGCCTAGTGAGTTCCTGCCGTGGAAAGGAAGCTGAGGATGGAGTCAATTGAAAGTCGAGACTGACGTTCCTTTGCGATATTATGCAGCAAATCAACTGACTTTGAAGTGCATCGGAACTGGCTTGCTATCACACACTCGTTACCGGTTAAGGAGTGGTACTACGAGGTTCGTTGGGCTCTTCCGCATAGTCTACACACATTTGACAATGCGCTGACGGGGAGGATTGCCAATAAGAAAACATCAGAATGGACCCTCGACTATCCGCCCTTCTTTGCAGCTTTTGAATGGCTCCTATCGCAAGCGGCTCGCTATGTGGATCCTGCAATGTTGGTCGTTGAGAATCTCAAGTATGGTTCATGGCAGACCGTTTATTTTCAGAGAGCCACTGTCATTTTTACTGAGCTTATCTTGCTCTATGCTCTGAACCGGTGTGCACCAAGTCAAATCTTCTAACTGAAGAGACTGCGACTAATGGAGGGTATCATAGGTTCATCAAATCCGCACCTCAAGCCAACAAGCACCTTGCGCATATCGCAAGTCTTTCGATCTTTTTGTCGCCTGGGCTGCTCATCATTGACCACATTCATTTCCAATACAACGGCTTTCTGTACGGTATTCTCGTCCTATCGATCGTTCTGGCGCGCAAGCAATCAACCCTTCTATACAGTGGTATCTTGTTCGCGGTCCTGCTGTGCTTGAAGCACATCTACCTTTATCTTTCGTTAGCCTACTTTGTTTACCTGCTGAGAGCCTACTGTCTGGATCCGAAGTCCGTCTTTCGACCCCAGTTCGGCAATATCTTGAAACTGGGCTTGAGTGTCATTGGTGTATTTGGCATAGCTTTTGGTCCATTCGCTCATTGGAACCAGCTGCTCCAACTGAAGGACAGGCTATTTCCATTCTCGAGAGGACTGTGCCATGCTTACTGGGCGCCGAATGTCTGGGCGATGTATTCTTTCGCAGATCGTGTGCTAATTACGCGTGAGTACAATCATTTTTCGACTGCATCTGTGCAGATTTACTCACCATAACAGTCGCTCCACGCCTGGGCCTTCCGATCAACCATGAGGCTTTGACGAGCGTCACGCGTGGTCTTGTCGGAGATACATCCTTCGCCGTTCTTCCAGAGATCACGAAGGAACAAACATTTGCGCTGACGTTCTTGTTCCAATTGGTAAGCACTTCCTACACCAGCTCGACACTCGATATCAGTAACCTAACCGGCGCGTAGCTTCCCTTGATAAAGCTCTGGCTTCATCCGGACTGGGACACGTTCATTGGTGCTATCACTCTATGCGGTTATGCTTCATTCTTGTTTGGCTGGCACGTTCATGAGAAAGCTGTTCTCCTGATCATCATTCCATTTAGCTTGATAGCGCTCAAGGACCGACGCTACTTCAGCGCATTCCGACCCCTCGCGGTTGCAGGACACGTTTCACTATTCCCACTTCTTTTCACAGCAGCTGAATTCCCGCTTAAGACTGTGTATACCGTGTGGTGGCTGGTTCTTTTCCTGTTCGTGTTTGACCAAGTCGCCCCTGTTTCCGAGCGGCCGCGGATTTTCGTTTTTGACCGCCTGTCCCTGCTATATCTGGCCGTGGCTATCCCGTTGATTATATACTGCTCATTGGTGCACCAGCTCATTTTCGGATGGGACCGGTTTGAGTTCCTTCCGCTGATGTTCATGAGTAGCTATTCTGCTCTGGGGGTAGTCGGCAGTTGGGTCGGGTTCCTGGTCGTCTACTTCACCGCATAATTTTCTCTTTTCTTAGAAATACAAATCAAATATCTAGTGGTATACGTTCTGTTCTTCTTAGACACTGTACCCCTCGTACACATGGAAAATATCGTTCCAGAACGCCGAGTACCCCGGCAGAAATGATGTAATGAACCAGAGCTTCGTGTTTGCTCTGTTTGCTCAAACCACGTGTTTTGGAGATTGACCCACTTGATCACCCCAAAAAGCAAAGTTTATCAGGGGCTAATCTTGAAAAGGTTAGTCTGACCTGTTCTGATCTGAGCTACCTCTGGTTTTTCACGATGTATGAATTTCTTCACACAGCTGCTAAGGCAGAAGTCGTTGTTGACATACATGAGTGCCGAACGCTCTCTGAGGTCATATTATTCTTGAATGTTGATACTCAACCATTCTGTGGCTGCATAGCCTGCTTCGATATGAGCTGCTTGCGAGGTAATTACGTCATTGGATCTGATATTCTTCATGTTGCACAGCAGATTGCCTCGGCGGGAGGATACAGCCGCAAGTTCGGATGAATTTTGCGCTGTGTTCCCGCTAAGCTGGAACGGCGAGCTTTTGGAATAGGCAGCTCTCATTGGACGCGCATCCTTCCTTGATAGATCTCTCGGTACTTGTACGTCAAGTGGACGGATTTGGCCATCTAATATGGCCGATCATGTAAGCTGGAGATATAATCGTCTGAAGCTCTAGTTACTGAAAATAAGTATTTCTCTCCGACGGCACACAATGCCTTTGCAGCTGCATTTATTTCATCAGATGGAGGCTCGGAAGTAATCCAACAGAGAGGACATGGTCGCCTGTTAAGCATCGTGGTATCGCAGATTTGCCCTTGCTTACCGGCTTGATATGAATTCGCGTCATCCAAGCCAACTGATCAACTTGGATTGGCTAAACAGGCAAATAGATACAACGGTCAAAGGGAGATGTCCCATCTGTGCTTGACGATTAGAAGGATTCCGTTAGTAGTGGGATATCGTCGTTTCCCAGTCGCAAAAGAATTGCCGGGACAGCCACTTCGAAGCTGCGACGTTTATATCAAGTATGATCCGCGCGTGCGAAGTCGCAAATAAGCAGCGTATGGGTGAGATTAGCGGGAGGAGCCTATGAATAGCAACAAGGGAGTCGATGAACGTACAACAGGCGTCAAAGATGAGCGTTGAATCGTGGAGTTGAAGTAGCACTGGTTCATCAATACATACCGTCGAGGGACTGAGTACGCGAGTAAACACTTGACTCATTGGAGCGGATTTCTGAATAGAAGAGCCATGAATGAATTTGGAGGTGGCAGGTGGCTGAAACTGATTCGGATGAGAGAAGAATGGCATGGGTTGGAACTATGGTGTTAGAGGAGTGAGCGATTGAATCTAGCAGTATAGTGAGCATTCTGTCAAAAATGGTAGGAGTTTTCTTAAAATATTCAAGGCATAACAGGGGCTAGTGCATAAGTTCAGAGTCATTGAAGCCGGCAGCTCTCTATACAACCGTAGCTGAGGAGAATAATATCATCAATCATACCACATGACACCCACTATCTCAGAAAGAAGGCAAGTTCTGGAGAATAACGCTTATGAGGACCACTCTACAAAATTTCAAAATCGTATTCGATAATGGGTGGTAAGCCATTGAGGCTGCTGATGTCCGTTGTTTATCTCGGTCTCCCATAGTCCCCGCGGAGGTCCGAGACCAGGTATCTCTCCCGCGTAATGATGGTCATATTAGTGCAAAGGAATTTTCAAAAAGCAAGTCAAGGAAATTCTCCTATGTCTGACGAGCAGATAGAGTGCAAGAACATTTGTGGTTGAGGTCAGTGTGACCGAACTCGAAAGAAATAAAAAATGATGGCGGGAGATGAGGGTAGGAGTAGGCACAGGCGTGGAGCAGCAAACCCAAGAGAGAGAGTAGGGAGCACTAGACTACAGCCCAGGTACGGGTTAGCCTTGTCCGTACCGTACTTTAACGGTCGAAAATACTCTCCGCCCGACGCTGAAGGTCTTGTCCGGGCCCCGTCCTCCTCCTCTGGGCCAATCACCGTTGTTGTATGCCTCTGCGCTCGCTCTCCCACTCCATCCTAATTCCTGACTACTGGGCCTCTTGCCGCAATGATCCTCAAATGTGATGGGCCCGGTTCTGCCGTCGCTTCTTTTGGTCGCGGCAACCGCCTCTCCGTTCTTCTGCTCTTCACCTCTTTTTCTTCTCCTCTCTGCTCCTCCGCCTCTACTATCCTCACCTCTTCGTGTCTTTCTCTTACCTTTCGCGCCGTTTTTGTTCCCCGCACGACTCTTAGTCTCTTTTCGATACCTTCCTTTTTGGACGCCACTGGCGAACCCACGTCGTGTCTTGTTGCTAGGTATAATTGTTCCGTGCCTAAACGTCCAGCGAGATCGAAGACGCGTCCATCCGACGGTAAGTCGTGAATTCACAGTATCTCAGCCATATCCTGTCCCACCTACTCGCCTGGTCCACCCTGGAACCAATCTACATATTGTTAAAGCTCTGAACGTCACTACTGAGCTATGTTTGGCGCAATGCACCATACCTGGATTCATCCTCTGCCGAGGCGACTGCTACATTCACGATTTTCTATAATTTGCTCGGATCTGCTTTCCTGTCTTCGCGCGCTTTTCTGCCTATTGCTGGAATCTCCCATGGTGCTCATATCGCTGATGGTTAGCAAGGCTCCCTAGCTTGCCGATCTTAAAGTCTTCACTCCCTGCGACCTATGATAAACTAGCGCGGCGCTCTTGTTTTCGAGGATCATGGTCGGTCGAACAAACTTTCGAAAAGCTCGCGAGCGCCGAGGGATATTCGGGGCTGACGACATTCTTTAGGTACTGTTCAAGCGCAAACCAGTCCAGTACCTTCCACGACCTGTTATTGAAGATGACAGTTCCGAGGCATGCATGCTCCATATATGAAATGAAGGACATCCAGGGATCTTTGCTTACGACGGGCGCAGGTCTGGGTTATCCCAGAGACCAACGAGGTCTTCACGAACTATGAACCATACCTTCAGCGAATGGATTTTTACAAGCAAAAGCGATTTATTTGCGAGATTACCGGTCATTCGGGGTTGACATTCTTCGAAGCCCTTAGGAGCGAAGTACGTCAGCTGATTCTTGTGGGTTCGGTCTATAATTCAGCTTGCTAAAACCTGTCCATGAGCAGATGGAAGAGTCTCGAGAGGTGAACAGCGCGTTTCCGGATGCTTTAAAGGAGCCCATTCTACGTAGAATTCAGTTTTCTACTGTATCTCGGGTCGATAACCTTGGTGAGTTTCAACTCGCTTGTGTTCAGAGAATTGGAGCTGACGCTGTGTCCCAGTGGATGAGATCTACGAAGTGAGTGGCAGCTGATGATGTCCACCTTGACCTTCCCTCGTTCAGACTCGCTGATAACTGGCAGGAATTTAAGCAGGATTTTTATCCTGGGGAGCCCGTCCTGATTCTGCTTGAGGACAACACCCGTCTCCATGGCATGATCCGAGACAAGGCGAATTTCGCGGAGCAGCGCTATCCCGACGGAACACTCAAAACTCCAGCCTATGCAACATATCTTGTGAAAGTTTTGGACCGTCCCAATGAGGAGGCTTTGTTAGACCAGGACCACATCACTCGTGATCGCAAGACGTTCACGAAGCAAATGTTGCGCGCTTTCATCAAAAACAATGTCACTAGGGAGTCTTGGAACGGAGCTCCGTGGCTGGTCAAACCTTCAATCGCGGAAGAGTATAAGATACCGACCGACGTGCCCAAGCATTTGCAGTATGGTGCAAGGGTGGCCGAGAAAAAGGCCCAGAAAAAGGCGGATCAGGAAGGATTTTTTGGGTTCTTTTCATCCCAACAATTGCCGGAGCTGAAGCCTGCAGCCAAGGGACAAAAAAATAAACTCTCGCCTCAGGATCTGGTGCGGTCGAAGGAGGCTCAGTATTTGGAGTATCAACGCTCGCTCAATGGGAATCCCACCTTTGTTGTGTCCCATAAGTCCCCCAACGCTCCCTCCCGCCCTCTGAAACCCCAAGACGAAAAGAAGTCACAACCCGCTCCTACAGTCATCGTCAAGACCGAGCCTCCTAAGCCGCCGACTCCACCTCCTATCAAGTATCCCATCGAAGATCTGGAAATTCCACCGGATCGCGAGAAGAAGAAGCAACGACCGCCGCTGAAATTTCTGGCAGCCGATGAAAATGATGACCCTGATGATGAAGAGCTCTTGCATGACAAGATAGAAATGCAGTCAGTGGGCCTGCTATTGGAGACTTGGAACACTCTCAACGTTTACTGCGAAGTATTCCAGATAGACTCGTTCACATTTGATGATTTTCTTCAGGCAATGCGCTTTTCGTCGGATGAAGTGGAATGCGAACTTTTTGTGGAAATCCATTGCGCTGTTCTGAAGAAGCTCGTCAACGCCGAGAACGACGACGAAGGGGCCGTACAAGTCTCATTGCCGGACCTCCCTGATGTTGAATCAGATGATTCCGAAGCCGATGAGGAGGATGAGGAGGAGGAAAAGGAGCCGTCCCCGGAGCCTGAACCTGTTGTGACGAGAATGACAACGCGGAGTAGCTTGGCCAAAGCGGAAGCGGAAAATCTGAAAGCACAAGCGAATCGTAGCCGTGCAAACACAGAAGATATTAAAGTTCATCGTGCAGCGGAGGTGTTTGGAGACTACGGTTGGATCGAACGGTTACGGAAACGAGATTTCCGTCACGGTGGATGGCAGATGGTGATGGTCGGCCTTCTGCATCAACTGTCAGCCCGACCACGGATGGAAAAAGTTTGCAACGATATTCTCAAACATCTCGCGCCACTTGATGCCGAGCCTACCCAAGAAACAGTGCAATCCCAGTACGCCATATTAAACGTCAACCTCCGCGTCCAGGCTCTTCAAATCATCTGCATGCTGAGTTTGGAAACGAAGGCTATTCGAAACTACCTAGAGGAGTGCAGCAATCAGATGACCGAGTTCCGCAAAGAAAAGATCGAGTACCAAAGGGCTCGGAAAGTAGCGTAAGTGCCTCGACGACCCTCACAGCTCCTCTGATTAACCATCTTCCCCAACTGCAGGCTCGAGGAACTCCGTCGATTGCATCAAGAGCGGAAGGCGCTCCAACCGGAGCAAGAAAAATCACCGTCCCCAGTGCCTGAATTAGAAGCTTTGGAAGATTCCAAAATGTCCGGCGTGGACGGCGACTCCGAGCAGGTCATGGATACAGAGGATGACGATGCGCCGCAGCAACGGTCGCTCCGCGGGGGGTTAGACAGGATTCTCGAACGAAAGCGAAAACAAGAAGAGGAGCGGGAGAGAAAGGAGCAACTGGCCAAGCAGCCCAAAGGATCGAAGCAGTACCAAAGAGTCTTGAAGAAGATCGAAGACCAGAAAGCCATCATTGAGAAGCTGGAGAAGAAGATCGAGGTGGTTGATAATGATCTAAGAGAAGCGGATTGTCCGCGGACTAGGTGCCTTGGAAAGGATCGTTTCTGCAACCGATACTGGTGGTTCGAACGCAACGCGATGCCATATGGCGGCATGCCCAACAGCTCAACAGCGGAGGCTCATTATGCAAATGGTCGCCTTTGGGTCCAGGGTCCAGATGAGATGGAGCGCGTGGGATTTATCGACGTGCCGGACGATCAGCGGAGACAGTATCAGAAAGAATTTCACACTACCCCTGCAGAGCGCAAGAAGAACGAGGAAGGGCCTACCAGGCTTTCTGCTGCCCACGAATGGGGCTATTATGATGATCCAGACGCGATTGACAAATTGATCGACTGGCTGGATTCACGAGGTAATCGCGAGTCCAGACTACGCAAGGAGCTTCAGCTACAGCGCGACCATATAGTCAAATACATGGAGTGCCGGAAGGAGTACCTGGAGCAGACAGCCGAAAGAGCCGAATCCGAGGAGCTGCCGACAAAGCGAATGACAACGCGGAACAAGACCTACGTGGACGACCACAAGCATCGCTGCTTGAAATGGCGGAACACGACAGCCCTGTCGGAGAACGGCCATCTACATGTTGACCCTTCACGGCCCTCAAAACGGGCCAAGAGAACGACGGACGAACCCAAGGACATCAAGGCGACGAATCGGCAGGGCAGACCGCTGACTCGGCAAGGTACGCGCTACAATTTCTGAGCAGCCTTTGACTTGCTTTTGGCGGGCACTGGATTGGCAGGCGTTTCAGGGCATTTCTATTTCGAGTAGGCATTGGATGAGCAACGAGCGTGTTCGCATTGCGCTTTCTTCTACACACTTTAGCGACGAGACCATGAAGATTTGGGTTCATTTTGATATAACACTCTGGAAGAGCATCGCATCTAGAGCAAGGGTGAAAGGATTGATTGCCTGGGGCGATTTGGATATTTTGTAAATACATGTTGCGCTTTTAGCGCCAACCCCTGCATGCAAAAAGACCTGTGTTCCATTACTCTAGAACTAGGTCCATAAGATAACATAAAAATAATTATCCACTCAGTTTTTACTCTCCTCTTCAACAATGAGTCCAGGATGACAAATGATTCGGCATCGGTTGGGTTGGCCACCCCCAGAACATCCGCCGCCACTCGGATACCGTCGCGTAATGGGACGGTATCGTGACCAATGTTTGGCGCGCATCGGCAGGTATCGGCATGTCAGAAACGTAACGGCTTTATGGTCTTGTGTGCTCCTCCGCCTGCGGACCGACGTCAGTGAGGGCACATTATTTGGCAGAGTTGAGGGCATGCGATCTTCTACGGTTTCTGTGTTAACTTGCTTTTACAATCCTTCGAGTACGTTGCGCAAAGATCTATAGATTCTTGCCACAATATTGTGAATCTAGCTCACTTGATTCCTGCGAGAGGAGCACCTTTCTGGCCTCGATTTCTTTTTTATCAATGGCCGCGATTACCCGGTAGCCCGTGACATTCTTCTCAAAGCCTCCCCCACACCTGAACTAGGCCTCTTGCCTGGATTTCGCTTATGTCGACAGCATTTCCGGACCATGGGAGTCTCGATCAGTCTCTTGTCGTATCGAGCTCTGGACAACACCACACCTTAAGGACGGAAACAAGCGCACAAGGCGGTCATCACATGGAACAAGCTGCACAGTCGAGGCCCGCTCGACAGGCAGTCGCGAGCGATATAGATGCCGCGGCCTATGCGAACAATCATGTCAATACCAGCTCGTCAGCGCCTGTGAAGCAGAATGGCCGACTGGGTTCTAAGGAGTTGAACAAGCGGAGTCTGGATTATGTATTAAGGAGTGGGCTTGCGGGGGGTCTGGCGGGTTGCGCGGTAAGTCAGGGTTTTCTTTATTCGAAGAGGACTTCCTCCAGTTCATGGATAGTCAAGGCACTTGGACTTGGGACTGGTTGATGTCGACAAGGACTGACATTTCTGGATGCATAGGCCAAGACGGTTGTCGCGCCGCTCGACCGCGTGAAGATCCTTTTCCAAGCGTCTAATCCGCAATTCGCAAAGTATACAGGTAGCTGGTTCGGCCTTGTATCAGCGGTTAGGGATATCCATCGACACGAGGGTGCCCGAGGTCTTTTCAAAGGCCACTCCGCCACGCTTCTTCGAATTTTCCCGTATGCTGCTATCAAATTCCTCGCATACGAGCAGATTCGTGCCGTGTTTATTCCCTCGCGGGACAAGGAGACGCCGTTTCGCAGACTCATCTCCGGGAGTTTGGCGGGTGTCACGTCAGTGTTCTTTACATATCCGTTAGAATTGATTCGGGTGCGGCTAGCCTTTGAGACGAAGAAGTCCACACGGTCGTCGCTGGCAGGCACGTTTCGACAGATCTATAACGAGCGGGGTTCGCTGCCGTCTGCGTCCAGTGAGTTGGCCGCAGCCAAAGGGACAACAGGCGCTGTTGCGGCTACTGCAGAGAATGTCTCTTCTGCGGTGAACAAGGTCGTTCCTCGATATGGGTTAGCCAACTTCTATCGCGGGTTCACACCCACCCTGCTCGGCATGCTTCCATACGCGGGCGTTTCGTTCCTCACACACGATACCGTCGGCGACTGGCTTCGCTCTCCTCTCCTCACTCGCTACACTACCATCCCAGGATCTGATCAGTCCTCGCACGGCCGGTCGCAGAAGGGGTCACGACGGCCGCAGCTCACCGCTGCAGCGGAATTATTCTCCGGTGCTATCGCCGGTCTTGTGTCGCAGACATGCTCCTATCCTCTTGAGGTCGTTCGACGCCGAATGCAAGTTGGTGGAGCCGTGGGAGACGGACGCCGATTGGGTATTGCGGAGACAGCAGGCAAGATATGGCTCGAAAAGGGTTTGCGAGGGTTCTTTGTTGGCTTGACAATCGGCTATATCAAGGTGCTGCCGATGTCAGCCACGGCCTTTTTCACATACGAACGATTAAAGTGGTCATTGGGTATCTAACAGGTGAAGCCATGACGACGAAGCCTTTTCCTATGTTTTAGATTCCCACTTTACGCGTAACTTTCTCACGGTTATGCGATTCAAGCGTTTCAGTCGGCCTCTACACTACCTGTGATTTTTTTTTTTCTTATTCCACTCCCGCACTAGACCTCGAGTGAACGGCGTCTTGAAGTTTGTTTTGTCATTTTGACTGTTGTTTTCTGCATGGGTGAACGGGATCAGCACTCAGCACATATTTTGATGAATACCTCTACCATTTTGAGCATTTTGTTAGATCGACAGAGCCAGAATATATCATTCATACGCATATGTATATATGAAATATCTGTTATCCTACTTTATTCCATGATACACTCGCAGTGTGCCGTATGATGTATGCATTAAATTATGGTCAGACCAGATGCTAAATGATTGGCTGCGCACCGGGATAGTGCACGGACCAGTCGGCGGAACAAAAAAAGTTGCATGAAGTTCCAGAAACCTCGCAGTAATCAGAAATAACACCACCAACCAACCGCAGTATAGAAATTTAATTTCCGCTCTTACGCCGAACTGCAGAGCAAAGATAGCAAAATGACGACTCGGAAAAGAAACGATTTCCTAGACATCGTCTCCGACGACGATGAGGGCAGCGACCGCGGCTACGACTCCGAGGCCGCGGAGGAGAGCAAAGGTCGATTCGCAAAGCGACGCAAGACACACACGCGTGCAGACGATCTCAGCGACGAGGAATCAGACATCGGCCGCTCAGAGTCAGACGATGAGTCGAAGACCAGGCTCAAAGGCAAATCCAAGTCCAAATCCCAAACAACGGAACGCAGCAATGACAGCGACGACGAAGACCAAGCAGACGACGGAGAGAAAATGCAAGTAGATCAGTACCTCGACACAACGGCCACGCACTCACCCTCACAATCACGATCGCAATCACCGTCCACATCCAGCGTCAACTCCAAACAGACAAAATTGAAGAAGAAACCACTCGATAAAGTCCGGCCGCCCAAGAAGAACAAAACAGGCGTCATCTACCTCTCCTCTCTCCCCCCGTACCTTAAACCCTTCGCTCTGAAATCCATGCTTGAAACCCGCGGCTTCGGACCCATCACGAAGGTCTTCTTGACTCCCGAGGTGCCATCGAACTCCGCCCCTCGCCGACGATCCAATAAGCGGAAATCCTACGCTGACGGCTGGGTGGAGTTCGCCTCGAAGAAGACGGCAAAGATCTGCGCGGAGACGCTGAATGCGACGATCGTCGGCGGGAAGAAGGGCGGGTGGTACCATGACGATGTGTGGAACATGAAGTATCTCAAGGGCTTCAAGTGGGCGGATCTGATGGAGCAGGTGCAGCGGGAGAGATCGGAGAGGGAGGCGAAGAGGCGGATTGAGGATACGAGGGCCCGGAAGGAAGATAAGGTGTTCTTACAGGGTGTGGAGCAGGGTAAGGTTCTACAGGGGATCCAGAAGAAGAATGAGGAGAAGAAAAAGAAGAAAGGCGAGTCGGGGCCCGGTGAGGGTGACGGTGCTGCTGATGCGGCTGCGGCTGCGTCTGACCTCAAGGTCCGCAGGTTGTTCAAACAGAACGAGGTCAAGATGGGACGGGATAAGGTCAAGGATATTTCTACGTTGGAAGATGATGCGAAGCGCGTGCTGAGTAAAATCTTCTAATCTGCATGCACGCCGATACATCATTCATAGATATCCACTACTTGCAACAGGTTCCTTTTGTTCAAACTCAGGAATGTAGAATGTATTCTATATATCTCCATGAGAAAACTTTTGATTGCCCGGGTATTGTTTGACCTAGAAGTCGAAAGCACATGAAACCTTGATTAAACGCCAAAATCCGTCAATGCATTGATGGTTAGCTCAATCGAGAGCTCATTCGTCGTCATCCACGTTCAGCTCGTCAAAGTCGTCGAGCAACTCTTCCATGCTGATCTTAGGCGCTTCATCATCGCTCTCGTCCTCATCCATATCCATGCCACCAGCACCGCCTTCGACTTGCATACGATCAGTCGGCCGAGCATTCTTGTTCTTGTACAGTTGCAGGGTACTACGCAATTCTTGGTCTTCTTCCACATCCCGCAGGAACATTTCAAAGTCGGCCTCCATGCGTTCGCGTTCCTGCTCTTGCTTGCGACTGATCGACGCACCCTGCTGCTGCAGAGCCTCCTCCTCATATTCGCGAGCCATGCGCTTAAGTCGCCAATTGCGAGTCTTCTTGTTCTTCTTGCGAGCATAGTGCTTCTTGACCAGTACAACGTCCGGGATAGTAGAGCTGTATTGACTGCTGGCTTCGATGGCTTCGAAATTAGGGTCGTTGAAGTTTGCGCCGGTGAGATGGTAACCGAGTACAGAGTCACCGACATG
This sequence comes from Aspergillus lentulus, assembly GCF_001445615.1. NCBI lineage: Eukaryota > Fungi > Ascomycota > Eurotiomycetes > Eurotiales > Aspergillaceae > Aspergillus > Aspergillus lentulus. Next base: position 506,881 of record NW_028322118.1, read on the forward strand.
CAGAATTCCGCCCAAGTGCGTCCGAGTGAAGTAGGTCTGATTGTTCGAGCCCAGGTCTGAGGCACGCGCAACAGTCGCCTCAGCAAGATGGAATCGTCCGTTCGAACGGCCAACGGGCTCGATATCCATGATGATAAATTCCACGAGCTCGGCGACGTCCGCAAGGTTCTTGAATGGTGCTCTCCAATACACTGCAGTGGGCACTTCGGCCGTCTGAAGCGTGTTTGGATCAATCAGGTTGACTGAGGTGCTAACACGGTGGCAAAGGGCCAATGGAGAGATGTTGCCGAGGGACCTGGCCAATTTGATGGGAAGAGCGACCAAATCGTCTTTGCAGATAGGAACCAACTCGACCGAGAAGGTGAATTTGTATGACTTGGTCGAAGTGTGGATATCCATAGAAATCAACTCCTGAGACTTCTTGACTTTGATTGGCGTGACGGACGACAGGAAATCAACCATCTTTTCGGCATGGTTCCTCTGGGCAAAGAAAAAGTCCAACCCATCCTTTGCTTCCTTGATGTTGACCGTATCTTGGTGAGCGTTGTGCTTGAGAATCAATTGTTCCAGGTAGAGGAATGTTCGTTTATGAGGGACCTTCTGCCGCACTTGGACAGAACTAGAGACGTAGTTAGCAAGAAATCACTAATGTCGCCGGACCAAAAGCTACTCACGCTCGCCATGTATTGTGTGTATATGACTTCGCGCAGTCGGGGCATTGCTGAGCATGAACGACATATTCAACTTCAAAAGCTTGCTGAACAATGGTTCCTTGGAACGCCTCCTGCTGAATTGTGATCTTGACCTTAATACGCCTCGAGTGGGGTTCGGTCCAGATGAAACTCGCGTCAATGATTCTAACTTTGTTCAAGCCCCTAAGCTTGCGTAGACACAGCGCCAAAAGCTCTTTCGATTCAAGTGCGGCGCTGACCCAAGCAGTTGGGGGCTGAAGCCATCTCTCACAATCTCTGCAGAAATGAAGGACAGCTTCGCGGGGGATACCCTGGCTGATATCGACTGTCAATCTAACACAATCTTGACAGAGAGCGCCCGCCGATGTTGTTCCGTCGATAGGAGCTCCACAGTTGCAACAGAGGATTCTAGAGAGTCACAAGAGTCAGCCGAAGTTCACAGCTCATCATAAAACTCTTATTCGAATGCACGGAATGTGAGGGGGACGACTTACGTAGCAGAGATTGCCTCCTGAGGAGCCGCAAAGGGGACTGGGGCATCTAGATCCATCGACATCTTGAAGCCCTTAATGAAAAAAGACTTGAAATACAGAGAGCCCAAGAAGAGAACATAAACTCAGGGCCATAAGACTCTTGAGAGGATGATAAATGAGTGCCTTTGCCCCGCGGAGGAAACATTTTTTTTGATGTGTTTGTCTGCTTATCAAACCATCCCGCTTGGTCAGCAAGTGGTTTGCACTATTTGCACTACCGGGAAAGAACTGAATATCGGCCATGCATATCGCCATCGTTGAGCAGTCCCCTGACCTCTCAACTGGTCCCAGTTGATCATACTTCAAATGAATCGGATATTGTCCAAAGGCCCCAAGGGCCTTAGCGGACTGTTGCTTGCATGTCCATCCAATTCGGGCCGTTCGTTCCTCTGTCGCTCAACTTACAATGTCAACAGTCGAACCTTCTGGTCTGCACCTCGCCTTCTCTCCGAGGACTCCCCTTCCAGCAGTCAGCCATTGAAGCCTGATCCAAATGACGGAAATGGAAATACTCACAGAACTACCTCTACGGCGTCATCTCAACATACACCCTGGTATCTCCAGGAAGGGACGCCGATCGACGAGTCGCGCCAAATTTCCTCTCGAGACCAGATCCCGGAGCTCCCTGAAAACCCACCAGCCATTCTGCCTGTTCTCCTTGACTACGTTTTCAAAGATCTTGGCTTGGATGAACTCAGATTACTTGACCTTAGAGGTCTCGAGACACCCCCGCCCATTGGCGCCAATGCCATCATGATTATTGGCACCGCTCGTAGTGTGAAACATCTAAATGTTTCCGCCGATCGTCTATGTCGCTGGTTGAGAAGCACCTACAAGCTCACACCTTATGCGGATGGCCTGCTGGGTCGGAACGAACTCAAAATCAAACTTCGCCGTAAGGCTCGACGCGCCAGGGTCGCCAGTCGTGCTGGAACAACGGTCGACGAGAAGGATGACGGAATCACTACCGGCTGGATCTGTGTAAACGCAGGCGTCGTTGAAAACTCTCCGATCGAGGAACAGGCGTCTCGGAGGGTCGAGGGGTTTGGTAACATTGTGCGGGGCACTCGAGTTGTAGTGCAGATGTTCACGGAAGACAAGAGGGCCGAAATCGACCTTGAGGGCCTTTGGCTAGCTACCATTGAACGCGATAGACGGCGGAGACAAGTTTCGATAGACACCAAATCAGACGCGCCTCATGAAGAGGTTCGTGCTTCTACACCAGTCAAAAATTCATCCTCTGACCATGTTTTCGGACTCCACTTCAGGTCTTCGGCGAGCCTTCCTCTGGAACAAAGAAGGGGTCTACACAGCAAATGCCGGCTCCTCAGTCCTCAAACTGAAGACAACCAAGACGACGCCTTCAACGACCGCTTGGATGTGTCTCCAGATTCTATCTCCACTCGAGCTGACCAACTTGCCGCCAACTGTACTTGTGATAAAGAAGTTGCTACTGATTCATTGCTTGAACACCTGTCTGGATTACCTGATGACCAAGCCCTGAGTGAACTAGGAGCTGGACAGGAAGACAGGGACTCGACTCCCTTTCTCCGCCGGTTTTACGATGCTCTTTCGCAAATGTCAGCCGAAGCAGCGGCAGTGGCTCGGGTAAAGTTGTTATGCACGGCCATCTCTCGACGCCATCAGGGATACAGCAAGGAAAGCCTTTGGAAAGCTTTCACGACTTGTAACTACCACACCTATTTTATATCCGACGAACTGGGCATCGAAATCGTTTCAGCGATGTTAACGGCACTACCGGCTCACGAGGAAGGCCCCAAGGCTGCTGGGGTGCTGCCAGAAGCCGACAGAGAACTCGCTCTTCGCGTCCTGGAACATCTTTCTCTGCGAGGGACTGACGTCCTTAGTATGAAAGTGTTCCATTTGATATACAAAGCGGCCGGTCATCCGACAAACCTTTCTGGTGAAAAAGTCATAGAAGATGTAACAGGTACCGCCAAAGTTCGACCTACTTCGCGCGTAGCGAAGTTAATTGAAACCCTCGACATCCAGTTTGACCCAGAGGAGGCTCGCAAACTTATGGTGTCTATGTTTCGCAACGGAGACTACGATGGGTTTTGGAAAATTTGGCGCAAGCTTCCCCTGAATGGCAGCCCGCGTACCTTTGCAGACTATGAGATGCTTTTCCGGCTGCATGCAGAGCTAGGGGACGAGTGTCGCTCCAGAGACTGTGTTTCCACCTGGGTGCCCATGATGAGGCGTGAACATCCCCCGATTCCACTCAGGGGACAAGTAATGCAGGATATTATGTACTGTATCCTGATTGCAGAGCCGGCCATTGACCGGATGGCAGCAGCAGGGTCAATGAGTAACCTGGCACTAATCTGGAACGACTGTAAGAACAATGCGCCGGCGAGAGATTGATATGGTTCTGCGGAGCATATAAATGTATTATAAGCCTATATACCCGTGTAAATTAAGAGGTACCTGGCTATGAAATGTTCCACATTGTTGTTGTTCTGTACATAGTTTAGAGTGTTGTAGTAGACCGAAAGGCCATATCGCATATGCCCGACGTTTGGCCGATGAACCTCGGCTGCTAAGGCCGGCGTCACGACAGCATCTTCCCCAGACTGGCGGCGATTCTCCGCTTCTTAACAACTGCATTGATCTGTAGCTTCAGCTTTAGCTGTTTGATGATGACTAACTACTGTCTTCACGATGGAATACCTACCCAGTCTTCAGCAGGAGTTTGACGAGCTCAAGCCGTCACTTTTCGGTAAGCGAACTGACCTTAGATGATTGGACTCAAGAACCTCAACTGATTCAGTTTCACAGAACTCCTCGCTGAGCAACAGCTCTCAGATCTCCTACCTCCTTCACTTCGATATCTCCTCGCCGTCGCTACACATCGTCATCCTCGCTATCTATTACGGATCCTAAACTCATATGACGAAGTCTACGCACTCCTGTCTCTCATTGTCGAACGATACTATCTCCGTACCTTGGGTGGTTCTTTCACCGAGAACTTCTACTCTCTTAAACGAGAACGAGTCTTACGGACCAAGAATGGCGAGATTCCCCGGGCGCAGCTCGGCGCGCCAGGCCCCGTGCGCGAGTCTCTTAAGCTGCGGTCGTCGGATGTGTGGAAGAACCTTTTTGTCATGGTCGGAATCCCCTATCTGAAGCGCAAGCTGGACGAGGGCTACGACATACACGCCGCACCGCAGGCGTCGCTGATTCTGAGCGGGGGGCCGCGATACAATCCCAGCGACGACCTTCCTGCACGCCCAACAATCCGCCAGCGGCTGATGTACTACTACAAATGGTTCCTGCGGAACGTCTACCCCTCCGTCAACGCCGCATACTACTTCTCCATCCTAGCCTTCAACCTCGCCTACCTCTTCGACAACACGAAATACTCCTCCCCTTTCCTATGGCTCATCGGCACCCGAATTCGCCGCCTAGGCGCCGCCGATCACCGCGCCATCGCCGCCGTCCTAGACGCTAAGCCCAGCGCCAGCGCTGCCTCCGCCCGCTCCCGCCCCGGCTCCGGACTCCTGGGTCTCCTAAGCCCGCAGAATCTCTACCCACAACTCCTCGCCTCGCTGCGCTACTTCCTCCCGGCATCGATCTTCGCGCTGAAGTTTCTCGAATGGTGGCACGCAAGCGACTTCTCGCGCCAGCTGGCGCGCAAGGCGACGGAGGTGCTCGATCTTCCTGCCCCCGTCGTCAACGGCATGGTTCCGCCCTCAGAAAGAACCAAGAAAGCAGATTCGCAGAAGAGCAAGGAACCCGCCTCGAAGGACCTCAAGCCCGCGCTCAAAAGCCCAAACCGCCGGATGCAGCCACCCATCTCGGCTACCTCGTACCTACCTATCTTCACCGTTCCTCTCCCGCCCGCGGACTCGGATAGCGCGTCTGCCTGTCCGATTTGCCTCAACCCGTTGACGAATCCGACGGCGTGCCAGACCGGCTATGTATTTTGTTATGTTTGCATCTTTCACTGGCTGAATGGGGATCACCAGCGGCAGCTGGATTTTATGAATGGCGAGAGCGCGGGCGCTGCCTGGGAAGATGAGAATGAGGACAGTGAGGATGGTGCGAAAGACAAAGAGGACGGCCGTGAGGAAAAGAAAGTCAGCCGGGAGGGCAAATGGGAGAGTGGCAAAGGGAGATGTCCAGTCACAGGACGGAGGGTGCTGGGGGGTACTGAAGGGCTTAGACGAGTTCTAATCTGATTGTCATGAATCATGTCGAGAAATAGGTGTACGATGCATCTAGATGAGCTTCCTTCGTCATTATAAAATCACGTTATATATCAAGTAATCCAACCGACGATTATATCTAGGGAAGGATGTATCTGGAATCTAATACTGGGAGAAGCCCGCTACACTAATTGCTGTCATCCTGTAGACAACCCTAATAATATTAACGACACGGGTATATGGGATTACTGGACGATGTACGGCTTCGCGCCCTCCCCAAAGATCAGATGCGGTCTCTCCGCTGCGATCTTCAAAATAGTCTGCGCAAAGACCGAGTTGGCCCAAGCAAACCAAGGACGCGTATATTCTTTGATATTGTTGACGTTGATAGATTCGTGGACAAGACCCAGGAGACTTGAATTACGGACAAGGTCGATGCATTCGGTGATCTCGGCTTCAGAGTCGCTTGTCATCGCTTGAACCAGAAGTGACATTGGCCAAGCGTTATGCAAACCGACTACATGCAGGTCATGGTTGGCGTCTCCTTTGTTCATGGAAGGGTAATAAAGGGAATGGGATGAACTTACTGTGAGGTCCACCGATGCCATGGAACGCGGAGCCTGTCAGATAATACGGGTTGCCGGTCTTGTCAAGAATCATCTTGCGCGTGTTGCGATAGACGTGATCTTTCTCATCGACGTAGCCGAGCAGAGGCAACGAAAGCAGGGACGGAATGTTGGCATCGTCCATGAGGATCCGTGAACCATAACCGTCCACTTCGAAAGCAAACACATCGCCGTACTTTGAGTGGTGAACGACCCCATGGTCTCTGACAGCGTGATCAAGCTCCTCGCCCCGCTGCCGAAGTTTTTTGACCAGCTCCGCACTCCCTCCTGCCGCCTTGATCACATCCGCGGTTCTCTTCAGCTGGACAGACATCATCGCATTAGGCGGGATGAAGTACCCGAGAATAGTAGCGTCGTCACTGGGGCGAAATGCGCTTCGAATGAGACCCGTGCCATTATTCAATGGATTGCCAATGCCCTCCAGGCTCAAAGTTTCAGTACCCGCGGTGGTTGTGCGCTGGAACGTGTACTGGTTGGTGACGAATTGGCCCTGTTCGTTGAACGTCGGCTGTGACTGCGCATCCAAAACGCTGAGAAGCGTGTTCAGAGCCATGTACCAACGGTCCGTGAGGAATTCCGTTGATCCCGTGTTTTCGAAGAACTGGGTGCCCAGCGCCAGAAAATGTGCCAATGAATCGAGCTCGTACTTGCATTCGAACACAACAGAAGGCTCATATGCCGGATGGACCTTGTCGTCCTGCCCATTCGGTGTCGGCTTCAGGCCACTGGGCGGAGGGGGTTGAAAGGCATTGCAGTATGGCGATTGAATGACAAACTCAGCCTGGGTGTTAATGGCACCCAAAATGAGGTTGTGGAGGGCTTTGTCCTTTTTGGCTAGAGCCTGGTAACCTGCCAATTGGTTCGTGGAGTCGCGAAGCCATTCTGCATTGATATCGCCGGTCACAATGAAGCTCTGTGGTCCCTGCCATTGAGCACCGTCCTTCTTAGCCTTTTTGGCCGCTGCGGAGCCATCGGTGTGCCATCTGATGGTCGTGTCCAAGGTGTTTGGAAATGCATTTCGAAACAATTGAGCCAAATCCTTGTCCACCATACGGGATGTAACTTCGTCAATAACTTTCTCCACTTCTGGAGATGAAAAGGTGCGACATTCTGTCGCTGGCCTTTGGAAGGGTAGGTTCAATGGACCACCACTGTACGGAGGACTGTATTAACGTGAGAAGATTTGAATTAGCTCTTGGTCACTCAAATCGCGTAGAGAAACAGAGACGTAGCGACATACTGCGGTATAGTCGAGTATGAGACATAATCAGGACAAGCTCGCCGTAGAATGGCGGGCTCGTCTCGAAGCCCTGCGGTGCCGCTGGCTTGAAGACCAACTGTCAGGGCAAGAAAAAGGGCCGACGAACGAGTCATAGCCGGCTGAATGCTATCTGATTAACCTCGTCTCAACGTTGAGAATGTGAAGTTATTTCGAAGGGGTGAAAGTAATCTCGACGATTCAAGGATTCAATAGTGTCGCATTGGCGATTGTTTATCAACAGTCGTGTCCGCTGTATGCCAGACGGGGAAGTGATGGACACAAATAGTCGAATGCGGACATGCGCTTCGAACCGGTTCGAAACCCAATGCTCTCCCAATGCCCTCATATCCTTTATATTCGCCCGGAATTTAACCGAAGTCTCCGAGTCCCACGGTAGCATTGCAAAGGATTGTTGCAATTCAAAGATAGGGGAACCGTTTAGAATCGCTATTTGTTCATCCCCGCTCAGGATGCCGAGATCGTCATAATATGCGGGGGGAACCAATAAGCTGGTAAATACCCATGGCGCTGCGAGATGCTTCTGTGGACTCGCAAGTTCTACTAAAAGAAAGACATTCGACATAATTTACACGTGCGGTGACTACCTATGCTCTAGAGCATGGCTAAAACAGCTTCTTTTGCTGATTTTACATCATCGACCACTCTACTTCTTGGAGAAAAACGACATGATGTTGCCTTGACCGGCCTTTCCTCCGGCCTTGCCTTTGGGCGCACTCAAGGCCGGCTTTTTCTTAGGCGGTGGTGCGGGTTCATCCTCCGAGAATGACTCCCATGACGGCTCTTCTACGGTCACTGGTGAGGAAAGGCAGGTTAGCGGGGTTTAGAGTGTCATCAGATGCAGCGCACGGAGGTTCTCACCAAGGTAGCCTTCCTCGTCCTTGACGGTCTTCTTTTTCATGACCTTGCGCCTACCTCGTCGGCGGCCTCCTGACACTGTTATCTCTTCCCTGGGTTCCTCCTTGGGCGGTGGCTGGTCGATGGTTTTTTCTTCCTCTGCGGGAGGTTCTGGAACATCTGCCATCTCCTCATCTTCATGTTCACACTAGTTAGTATCCATCAAATCGTAGTGTCGTATGAAAAATAGAGCCAATTTGCGTACCGTCGTCATCCTCATCCTCCATCATCTTCCTGAGCCTCTCTTCTCGTTCTTTTCTCGTCTCACGATTGTTGGCCGTCGATGACTTCCCGGAGTCAGGGAAGAGTTCTTCGGGTTCCTCCTCATCAGAGGCATCCCCTAGAACCACTGCTATCTATTAGTTCTTGCATCAACACCCGGAAGTGGCTAATGCTGAGCTTACCATCTTCTGCACCGCTAGGCTCGGCCTGGTAACTTAATCAGCAGCTGTGACTTCGCAACACAAAGTTGGCAGGGGTGCACTGACCGATTCGGCACCAGAAACAGCAGGGGTCGCTGATCCTTCTTTCTTCTGTTTTGGTTTTGCCTTCGCAAAAGAGCTGAAGAGGTCGCTCTTCTCCCTCTTCAAAGGCGCAGTCTTCGCGCTAGGTTTGACGGGTGGCTTCTCTTCAGGCTTTGGTTGAGATGTAGGTGCTGCGTCTTCGGCCTTCTTGCTCTCCGACTTCACTTTTTGTGTCGCTTCTTCCTGTGACGGGCGTTTCGAGGGTGCCGCACTCTTCGGGGCGGGCGCTGCTGCCGGGGGCCGCATGCCTGTTCTCCTCTGCGAGACAGAAGTCAGGCGATGTCTTCTTCAGATCAATGGCCACTGAATTTCAGGAAAGATACCTTGACGTTCTTGTTTTGAATCATTCCCCATTGCTTTCCGTATTCTAATGGATCTTCATGAGCATGGGCGGCCAGCATCTCTCGATGGACGTCGGTGAGCACGTTGAGGTCCTGTAAAACCGCGGGCTGTAAGCTATATATGTGTATTGATGATATTGACTCGAAGGTCGACTTTGCGTCTACATTCAAATTAGCGACAAGCCATCTCCGCTTAGTTTGGTCTTCACTTGCCATCTAGATCTTCTTCGCGCGCGAGAATTATCGAAGTCGTTGGTACATCGTCGGAAGCCGCATCCTGATTTGGCATCGAGCTAGGTAAGAAGGGGCTGCCCTGCATGACATCGTCTCCATCGTCATGGTTCTTAGTATGAACACCGTTTGTATCCTTCTCTTGTGGTTTCCGAGTCCCGGTAATAATGTAAGTCGCATTCACACTCTGCGGCTTCTTCTTATTCTCGGTGTGGTGAAAATCATATAGCATTCTGGAAGCGTTAACCATTCTGTATCAAGCGACGAGGTCGTAGATAGACGAACTGTTTGGCCAGGTTGCCATGGACCTTGAGAGCTCGACCTAACGAGCGATAGGTGACCTGAATCGATTGAGTTCTCCGGAGCTCAAAGCACAACTCGGATCTCACATACTGTACGACGCTCGTTGAGAACATTCTCTGCAAGGTATTTCCGGTAATCGGCCAGCGCCATCTTCGCTCTTGCAGCTATTTGCGCTTCTGTAGCTTGTGTCTCTTTGCGGATAGAAGCTCCGATCATTTATGGTCCTTCCCCGAGCGACGCGTCTTAAACCACTTTACGCGTATCAGTCAGCCGGTCTTGGCGCTGCGCCTGCTGATAGCAGTACCCATTAGTCTTGACTTTCTTTCTCAGCCTTGACGATCATACAAACATCGTCTTTCTCCCACGCCATAAGGCGCGGCAGCTTACTCCGATCCAATGGAGCAGACATTTGACCTCCCCGACTCCACAGACTGGTTGGACACGCCGTTGTCGCTCGTCTCGCCGCTGGAGTCATCTCTCCGCTGTCAAGTCTGCAAGGACTTTTTCGACAACCCCGTCATCACCTCGTGCAGCCATACGTTCTGTTCGTTATGTATACGACGATGTCTAAGTACTGAGGGTAAATGCCCAGCCTGTCGGAGCTCGGATCAGGAGCTCAAACTGCGGCGGAATTGGGCGGTCCAGGAGTTGGTGGAAGCTTTCCAAAATGCTCGTCCGAGCATGCTCGAGCTTGCGAGGAAGGCCGCTAACTCGCGTGTGGATGAGGAGTACGCTACGGGTCAACCTGCGACGAAGAAGCGTAAGGTAGATCAGGAGGATGGTCCGGATGCGTCTGGGTCTGAGGGGATACGGACAAGGTCGCAGAGCAGAAGAGGGAACAGCCAAGCTGAGCCTGTTGTGGTGGATGCGATCGAAGACGACCAGGATGAGGAATATATCCCGGGTATGTTATTATACTCTACTTGACCAAGATCCGCTCGAGGTTGGAGAAGCCATGGCGTCTGATATGAGCGTATCTAGAGGACGGTCTGGTCGCATGCCCTATTTGCGGCCGGAGAATGAAAAATGAAGCAGTTTTCCAACACTTGGATATTTGCACTGGGGACCCAGCTCCTTTAAAACAAGCATCCTTTGGGTATGATGTCTCTAGAATGGACTATACGATGCAAAGTATCTGACTCCTATTTTATCCAGTTCTCTGCAGCCCATGTCCCCAGCCTCACGCAAGTCAAAAGATGTCACAGACAAACCACCAGAACGGCTCCCGACCATAAACTATAGTCTGCTGAAGGATAATGTTCTCCGCAAGAAGCTCAAAGACTTGGGTATACCCAACTGGGGCCCGCGACCCCTTCTGCAGAGACGTCACACGGAGTGGATGAATCTATGGAATGCGAACTGCGACTCGAAAGCACCCAAGTCCAAACGAGAATTGTTGCACGAATTGGCTGTATGGGAGCGCACCCAGGGTGGACATGCTGCTCCATCATCGGAATCTAGCAACACAGTTATGCGCAAGGACTTTGATGCGGCAGCGTGGTCGAATAACCATGGTGACGAGTTCAAACGGCTGATTGCGAATGCACGGAAGAGAAAAGACGCTGTGATTCGCACAACAATACCTCAGGCGGCTCCAGCTCAAGACGGAATCTCCATGGCTTCGGCACCTGAGCAGTCGACGGAAACGTCAACACCACCAGAAGTTGCAGAGAGGTTGCAAACACAGACAGTACCTGAAGGCACTTCAGTTGCAACTATTGCTGAGAATGAAACTCAGACGATACGGACCCCTAGTATAACGCAGGTAGTCAGTTCTTCTCCAGAGTAGTTCACAGGCCGGCCTTGTGCACAGAGACTGCCCCTGAAGAAGCTGCGAAGACACTGTAGCACCAAAACTATGTCTCTGACATGAGGGATGGATGCCCTAGATCTCACTGAGCCGTGGCCCCAGGACTTTCCTCAACCGACATGTGCGACAGCCTTTCAATACTTTCCTCGATCGCCGAATCTACGCTCTGCTCCGACGCGGCTGTCTGTGCAGCCTCTTTGGCTTTCTGTTCGATGTGGTCAAGCTCAGCGAGCTTCTTGCGAGTCTCTTCTGCCTCCTTTTCTTCCACCGCTTGTCGCTCCCTATTCTCCAGTTCTTCAAGCTCGTCATCCAACTCTATCTCGTCGATCTCCGGCGCAACCTCATTCAGGATGTTGCCGATTTCGTCCACCTTGGACATCTCTTCACGCAACTCCTCAACAACGTCCTCAACCCTCTCGACGCCGCCAATGTGAGTATGCAGTCCCCGAAGAACACCAGTGCTCGCTTCCATCACTCGGACGTATTCAACCTGGTCCGCGGCATTTTCTATCTTTGAATAGACTTCTTCGAGCTGCGTCAGAGTGTCCAGTCTTTGTTTAAGATTATGCTCGGCCAGCTTCTTGGAGCGCACCGCTGCCAATGCCGAGACACGATTCTTCTTCTGGACAGCGACTTTTGCGGTCAAGTTCAGCTCCTCAATCTTGCTCTCCAGACGGTCGACTTGCTTTGTCATAGTTGACATGAGTGATTTGATAGAGGCAATGGTAGTGTCTTGGTCGGTGATCTCGCGCGGCGAGTCGTTCGAGGGTCTGAACCTGATGGTCTGGTTCACATCAGTATGTGCCCGTTCCGTATGTGTACCGATCACAACCTACCTTGCCGTCGTACGCGATGGCCCCTATATCGCGGGATAGATAAAGTAACAAGATATCGAAATCAGCGCTCGAAAGCCCACTGTCCTTGTTAAGCACTGTTGCGAACTCTTCTGTAAAACGTTCTTTGGAGTAGACTAGATCCATCTTTGATTGACTGCCCCCAAGAGTCTCCTTCACTACCCGATCTGCTGCCTCCTGTAGGATTCAATCAGGACCAGTTCGATGAAACTGCGAGAGAGCCATACCTTTAGGTTTTCTACCAATACCAGCTCCTGAACCTGTAATCTAGCGGAAGTCTCTGGCGTGTCACTCCCAACCACAAAACCTCTTAACTGCTTCATCCCCCATGTCATTACATTCCATGGACTCAACGCCCCAGGATTGATAATCCTCCATTGCCTTTGCTGCGAGCTGAGCGGACTAGCCTTGAAAACCTGCAATGGAACCATATTATGCTTCCGAATGGCTTCATCCTGTACGCGAAACCAACACACTCAGCAATCACAAAATTTCGAAGAGACCGGAAGCTGAGACATACCAACACCGCACCAATCGCCACCGGCCGGCCGTACTCGGGTATCTCTAGAGCTCGTAACAGTGAATCATCCGTCCTCAGTATCAAATGGTCACTTTGGACCGCTGTACCGGTCGTCGAGCTGGATTCGCGACAAAGGGAAGTCGATGCATAACCCCTCCTTGCGGCCCTCGTAAGGGCTTGTTCCCATGCAGCGACGTTCACGGCATAACCGTCGGGGTTCGTCTTCTTCTGTAACGTGAAGTCGGAGTAAAGCGAGGGCAAGCGGTTTCTGGAACAAAGTCGTTAGCTTCACCTCCTCGGCTAACCTCTGTCTAGAGATGGAAGCGGTGCATACTTTTTGAAGGAGTCTTCTTGTGTGAGGATGTACTTCAGAAGGTCACTCATGTTGCGTGAGCTATATCTTCTCCAAGCTGTGATTTTCTTGAGTTGCTCGTTTTGGATGCTTGTATATACTTCTGTGCTTTGCTTGCGTATGTGTTGTGCAAGATGTGAGTTAGGACCCAATGTCGAATTGCGCTGTGGACATACTCAGTCTGACCAAGCTGGTAGTTGGCGTGTTGGTTGATCTGGACTTGCTGATGTCAACAGACAAACCTCCCGCGCTTCTATCGTTGCTGAGGAGAGGGCTCTATCGATAAGATAACATCACGTGATTATACATGCCTTTGTCTGCTCTACTGTTTTATGGGACGAGATGAATAGATCATTTTTGATTGGATTAAAGTGGTTGCCCAGATTCTATAGCTACCATATGTCATAATATACGCCATGTGTGGCTCGCTCCACGTATCTTAAGCTCGTTCAAAATCGTCATTCGCTGAAGTTTCATTATCCCTCGTCATCGGCGCAGTAAGGCCGCCTGGATCCAGAGGGTTGCCGATCAAAGACTTCCGATTCTGGCGCTTGTCCAGCTTTTCGCTTGTTTCTTCAGGTTCCAGCTGCTCAGTCGCAGCTACTTCCTCCCGATGGTCTAAGCCTCGAGTACCAAGATATTCGACTTTCACTGTATGTCGGAGATTATCAACGAATGATTGCATCTCTGGCATGGGAAATACCCCGTCGCTGTCAAGCACGTCAGCGTACAGGCGTTCCGCTTCCTCAAGGCAAGAAGACGCCAGAGTTGGCTTTCCAACCCTGAGCCAGAGGTCAGCTGCAAGTACGCTCCACATCCCAGCCTTCCTGCGACGGCCGCCCCATTTCACACCGGTCAATGGCGGCCTAGAAGCATAACACGCCGAGATTCTTTCGCTGAAAAGGATCTGCCCTATCCCGCCGACTAAGCCTAGGTCCATAGCCCGCATGGCCCATTTAGCCGCGCTTTCAGTTGCAAATCCGCCACGAGACTTCAGCAGTTCCATAGCTAAGCATAAACAACGCAGAGCATTGGGTGCATCAGAACACCTCGTAAGGTAGGAATAGCAAGCCGTTTCCAACATCTGATCGATGGCTTCGAGTTTGGTTTTTGCTGGCATGGCCATTGGGTTCAGCAGCGTGCTCACTGCGCACATCTCATGAGCACCGGCATGATATCTCCAAGCCTTATCGTTGGTATAGTCGGAACGTAGGAGCTCATAGGTGGACGCTGATAGCTTCCAGTCACGAAGCATGAAAGCAAAGTCAGCCATCTTTCGCAATATCGCTTCAGGCGCGTCCGGTTTGTAGAATCCGCGTGCAAAATCATAGTTTCCACCACCGGAGCCATTAATGCCAGACCGCGAGCTAGAACCGAATCCTGCCCATTTCCGCGACATCGACATGAAACGGCCACTAATACCGCGCCTTCGAGATGCCACCTGATCATTCCAGACGGCAACTCTATTTTCCATGTACGGAATGATTGATTGAGCGACTAACTCCCGAACCAAAACCCTGATGGCCATCACGTCCGAGTCAAAGAGATATGGGCGATATTCGGTGTCAAGCTCGACAAGCGGCTCTGGTATCGATTAGATAGCTGGACTGAAGGGAGTACGTGATAAATGACATACCGTCATGGCTTGCTAGATGCTCCGACGGTGAGAGCCATTCGGATTGAGGGACTGGAGCGCTGTCATCATCCGTCACAACACACTGCATGCTGCGTAGCCTTAGTAGATGACAATGCAGCCCAAAATGCCGCTTCATCTGTTCATAGAGCTTGGTTGACTCGGCGATGTCATCCCGGTCCTCGTCGTGAACGAGCACATAGTATCGAAGATACTCTGGATGAACCCACTCCGGTAACCTCCTGTCTCCATTGCTTGTATCTGCATACAACTGACGGAGAGTTTCTAAGGGAGCCGTGTTGCGTGAGCTAATGGCAATCACACTGGCTACGGGATGGCGGAAAGTCTCGTGGGGTGCTGCCGACGCTGTTGACAAAAGCTGACGCAGGTAGAACTTGTATAACGGCGAAGTCGCAAGGGAATTCGCGAGGTCTTTCGGTCGCAGGGGAGCGCCCAATAATTCATCTGCTGCATCAAGTTGTCGGTCCAAAACTTCCTCTAGCTGTGCAAGAGAGTTCTGTCGAGTGTCGAGGCCTACGGCAAACTGCTGACGACCTCCCAGATCCACAAAGCGCACTCCGTAATCCTCCCATCCACGACTCGATCCAACGCTATCCCGAATAACGACTTTTCCAGGGATGCTTTCTCCGAATGGCCGGATCAACTCCCAGAAGCCGCCTTTGAAGCCTTTCTCCCGCACCAGATCATCGGTATCCACAGACGCATAAACTCCGACAGTAGGAGAAAAGGACCGTATGATTAGTGATCGTATATCTTCTGTACCATCAACATGTCCCTCCAACGGTGAGCCCAGAGACGACCTGGCTAGCTGTGGAGTTGACGATCTAAGCGGCCGACCATGGGGTGACGCAGAACGGATCGGAAGCTCTGAGGTAGTAGCAGAGAGAGGAGACGTCGGTGATAATCCTCTCCTAGCTTCAAGGGAATCTGGATCTATTGACGAGGAGGAATCACGACGCTGGTCTGGATATCTTGTCTTTGTTGTGATACGCGGCACGCCGGGCGAAAACGACGGCGGAGGTTTGACCGGAGAAGCATCTCCGGGCGATGTCATGGACATCGAATTGTTTCTAAATCAGGATAAAGAAAGATGAAGTAGACTCTAGAGCACATGGACCGAGAAGTGAGGGCGCAAACAGGGCGTCGAAGGAGGTTAGACTGGAGACCCAAGCAAAACCCCTAAGGATAGATACCTAATGAGAAGTGGATTGGAAGATAAGATGGGATGGCCCAAGTCAGTCTGGCAAAAACGTGGTACAACTGAGGAGGGCAGACAGAGGGACTGGAACGCCTGCTTCTCGTCCAATGGCAGATAATTACTCAGAGTATAAATCCAATAATTCTTATGTAGTGCAGTAAAACAATATGCTCCCGGAGATTTATTTATCTGATGTAGTCTTCTAAATCCAGTTTACACTATGGGATGTTATGGTCGCCATCGAGTTGGAGAAGGCGGTAGTGGTGACCTTCAGTCCAATCAATTGGCACCACACACATCCTGGGGAATGATTCATTCATGACTCCTACGCATTTCAGTTGAGTCACACGTCCTGTGCACTCATGTCAGTAATATAATACTCGTTGCATGGCTTGTGTCGATGTCGAATACCCCAGCTCTGCGCTTCCTGTTTGAACGTCATTCTTTATTGCGCCCATCTCTCTTTTTGCTTCCTACTCCAACCAGATCGGCAAGCGTGCCCCTGCGACAATTGAGGTACTGCGCACCAGCCGCGTATCCAACGTCTTTATCACGAACCTTTGAGCTGAACGCTGGCGGACCTTCTATGCGCCATCAAGAAAGTTCTAGCCTGTCCCCAGGAAGAGCACCCAAGAGAAGACGCATATCCGCGACTGCCCCGCACGAGGGTACCTCCGAAACAATGGCGACGGTGGCGCAGACTGCTTCCCAGACACCTCAGTCGCTGGCCACGATACAGCTTACACCCCTCGAGAACACGTTAAAAGAACTCCTCCTTGATGTCGCCAAGTACATACGAAAACGAGCAATCGCTGCCGGCGCGAGCGAGGCGGATACCCCACACATGGTGCTTCGATTCACAGGAGGATGGGTGAGGGACAAGTTGCTTGGAGTCGATAGTCATGATATCGATGTGGGAATCAGCTCCATGACTGGTTACCAGTTTGGCATGGCCCTCAAAGATTATCTTGACATTCCTGAAAATTTGGAAAAGTACAAGCGCAACCATCCTAATGGAGAGATGAAGGAGGCTTTCGTCAGCCTGCACAAAATTGAAGCAAATCCGGAAAAGTCCAAACACCTGGAAACCGTAACGACCAAAATTTTCGGCTTGGATATCGATCTGGTTAATCTTCGAAAGGAGACTTACACGGATGATAGCCGGAACCCACAGATGGAGTTCGGCACCGCTGAAGAAGATGCTTTGCGTCGCGATGCAACGATTAATGCTCTTTTCTACAATTTAAACGAATCAAAGGTGGAAGATTTCACTGGACGGGGGTTTTCAGACATGAGGGACAAGATTATCCGAACACCATTGGAGCCGTACCAGACCTTCAGAGACGACCCTTTACGTGTGCTACGACTGATACGGTTCGCCAGTCGCCTGGGCTATCGAATCGATCCAAACACAGAAAGGGCGATGCAGAACAGCGATATTAGTGCGGCATTAAAACTGAAGATCAGTAAGGAACGCGTGGGGGCGGAGTTGGAGAAGATGCTCAAAGGTCTGCAATATCCAGCTAGGTTTGAAACAGAGCCGCATGTTAACTTTGGATCAGGACCCGATCCTCGAGGCGCGCTGCGATTCATTGATCGACTTGGACTGTACCATACTATCTTCGCCAATCACCAAGACGATGTCAGCGCTGATACATCCTCTTGGTCGCTAGCCTACAATGCTCTGGGATCCCTGCTGCGTCCTGAGGGACCATCGAAGACCACACTCGAGAAAGTGCGCGACTTCCTCATGCGTAGTCCACTCGAGTCGTATCATGCATGGATGATTGCTGCATTAGCACCCTGGTCTAGCGTGCCACCGCGCGTAGCAAATGGCCCGAAAGCGAAACCCTTTCCCCCTCGAGCGGCAGAGGTGGCAAGAGACAGCCTGCGTTCTGATAATAAGATGATCAGCGTTCTCGGTGATGCGGCTGCCAGTTGGAGGTCCATTATTGACGTCAAGTCTTCGCTCCTGGAGGGCCGCATGAACGGAACAGCTCCCGAAGTACGGCAACAAATCGGCTTGTACATCAAGAGCTGGAAGAAGGATTGGAGACTCTGCATACTATTGGCTATCCTGCAGGAGATCATGAGAGGAGGAGAGCTCCTACCAGGTGAGAAACACATCCAAATGACTCCCCATACTGTTGATCGAATTCGAGGCACTGACTTGGGCTCGACTGGCAGTGATCCAAGAATATGACAGATTTATATCATACATTACTCAGAACGACCTGCAAGGCGTGTGTGAAATGAAACCTATCGTGAATGGGGCCGAAATTATGAAAGCTCTAGAGGCAAAGAACGGGCCTTGGATGAGCAGAGCATTGGATATGGTGTTTAAGTGGCAGCTTCTACACCCTGAAATTGCGGAGAAAGAAATGGCCCTCAAATATTTGAGAGATAGAAAGGATGAGTTAGATCTGTAGTTGTTGCTGAGACCAATACAAAAGACATATTATTGCTCCCAAGAACCATGAGATGGACACTTTTTCCCTTCCGCAAACTTCTAGCTTACCCGATTGTAATCATTTATCCGCCAGACCACCACCAGCTATAGAAGAAAATATTCTCCTCCCTCCTTCCACAACTCGTGATTTTTCTTTGTAAATGAGCTGAGAATTACTAGGAGCTGTGTACCCCCGTGATTTGAGCTTAACTGAGATGGAAGAGCTCCGCACAGCGGCACGTGAGACCCTCCAGCGACGAGACTCTAGTATAATCCCAGAGGAGCGTTTAGACAGCAGAAACGTCCCTGAAAACCTAGATTTGTTATGGCACAATGTCTCATCTTATCAAGCCAAGGACACAACAACCGTGAGAAGAGTTCCCTTGAGTACCGGATTGTTCAGGCACTGATGACATCGAAGCAGACCTGCGAGAATCTTCTTGTCGCTCAAGCGTTTTTGACACGCCGGAGCTCGAAGAGCTTATCGGAATCTGAGGAAAATTCTGTCAATAATCTTTATCGGTGGGCCAGCGAGCTTGCGCTTCCGTCTGCGGTCTTTGCGACGACAGAGGTAGAATCCTCTGATGGTGAGTCGCAGACTTTTTCCTTCCGTCAATGATGCGGGATGCTGACACCATGTAGTCGACAAGTCTGAGACAATCCGCGAGAATAAGTCTCAGCTGGAACTTGCTGTCTTTGTCCTTAATGCGCTGGATTCCCTGCTGCGGATCCAGAAATCAGCGCACGCGATGGATGTGATTACCGCGCTGGCGAGTTTCACGTCTGAGCAAGATTCCTGGACGACACGGGACACTTATTTGGAGTCAAGAAGAATCCTAGAGAGCTTTGCTACGAATGCCCATGGCGAAGCAGAGAGTTCTTTCTGGTCTCTCGTTGAAAGGATTCTCAAAGAGAGAATTAAGCCGGTATTCGCGAAGACGAAAAATCCTGCAATTACCGCCCAAGGTAGAAAGAACTTCCATCCTGTTCCCCTACCGCGATTCGATGCCAGTATCATCGACCCCGCGACAAAGCCGTGGAAGATCAGTGATGTCTACGCTACTACAGTGCTAGCCTGGGTGATCGCGCTGTACCAGGTATGCTTCATCACCTCCAGCTCTAGGGTGCATTGCTGACTTAAGGTACAGGCAAAGGATCGACCCTATCTAGAAGCACACTTTCCACTACTTGTACCACCAATTCTCGCCCTGATAGACGACGACAGCGTCGCCTACAAGACACGCGGCTGCATTCTCCTGACCCAACTCCTCACACCAATCCGGGGAAGCAGATCTGACATCCTCCAGAGGACAAACCTGGCATCTGTCTTCGAGGACGCCGTCAGACCATGTCTCCTCTCTTTACCATCAATCACACCCGAAGATGACGCCATAAAATTGCTCGGGGTAGCCTACCCAGCTCTGCTCTCCCTCTTACAGACAAACTACCACACCACCACCCCAAGGTCAGCCGTAAACGCAAACAGAGACAAGTATATCTCCAGCGTGACAAGGACGCTCCGAGAGAATCTCATCTCCTCATTCCACCACATCAGTTCAACAAACAGGACGTCAACCTCCTCGTTCGCCTCATTCCCCTATCCGCGTCTCTCGACACTGCTCGTCGACCAGATGTACCCTCTACTCCTGGAGCTAGGCATCCACACGACAAAGTACCTGCAGGAAATCGTCCCTCTGCTGTACAGTACGTTGTCAAACCCTTTCGGAACAGCTTACCCGCCTCTTCTCCTTTCCGCGGTCGCCGTAACCCGCGCGGTGATTCTGAACGCGCATCCGCGACTGTGGCGATGGAGGGGTGAGATCCTCGGGGCGCTCTGCTCGTGTTGGCTGCGCGTAGTCGAGGAAGAAGGTGAAATCGCCGAGCGGGCTGTCAAGGGGCGGAGTACAGCCGAGGACCAGGAGACTAATACCGCGATGACCCAGCTCAAGAAGGAGCTGCGGGGGGTGGTGTACCTGCTGAGGTTTGCGCTGGAGAATCCAGCGCGGGCGGACGGAGATGCTGGACAGCTGGAAGCGAAAACTGCTATTCGGAAGGAACTGCAGGAACTAGTTGACTCTGATGAAGCTCTTGCGGACTTGCTTCTTGCGGATATTGATCCTAATGATGCGGACTTTTTCGGGGTAGATCCGTGACTGTCTAATTTACATATTTTCTGATGGCAACAGAGCCCCGGTCGACACACATGAGTAATATGCTGCGTTGGTTCAGTAAAGTGAGCTATGCTGGAGTTATACAAAGGAATGATAGACTTGGGTATCATTAAGACATAATTCATCATAGAGCTCGGAACAGTAACCGAAATTATATATCGACCCGTTGCTTAAAAAGACTCTTCCCACGCAGCCACTGTCGGTACCGCTTATACCGTTTCTTCTCATAGTCCTCTGCAACGACTGTAAGTCCTTCCTCCGATACGGTAAGGAACTCGGCATAATCGGCTAAGTTCTCCTCGGCGTTAGCCTCGAGTATGGCCTCTTCAACGTTGCATTTGTTGGCGTATTCCAGAAGGTCCAAGTTCGACTCATGCTGAGCAGAAGCTGCGGTGATCTCATCCTCCGATGTCACAACGAGAGGAACGTTCAGCGGGTGGTTGATGTACCGCTCGTATTCTTCGGCCTCTGCGGCAGTGACGGATGGATTCAGCGAGTCGGTCACTAGCTGGCCGAGTGTCCATTGAGCAATTTGTGCTTTGCTAGGAGTAGCTGAATCCGTCGATGTCTGCATGGACGGTATTTGGCTATTGGACACAGAGAGTTCATATATGGAGTCTTTAGTATACTTTGCGGAAGGTTGTGTCGAGTCCGGCTGTGGCAACCACTTCTGCGTAGAATTGGGGTTCTGTGGCGCGCTGTGCATGGGTGAGCGCCTCGAGTGCTCAATGACGCTACTGCCTGGCTCCTGAATTCTGACGCTTCGCTGAGGATGCCTCTCACGATTGTGCTGTTCGTGAGCAATTCGCACATCAAATGGGCTGAAGGGGTGCGGAACGTAGTGAAACGTTGACTTCATTTTGAACGAGAAAATCTTTGGAAGGGTGGACACAGCCAAAGGTCTGTAATACTCCAGCCAATAATCGTCAAAACGCGATAGAGGCTCCTTCGGGCGCGATGGAGGAGGTGGCAGTTCACGTCTCTGCAGATTCTCAGGGGTGTACCAGTTGATATAATTGGGTCGCCTCTTCTCGGCCCAAGATTTGGGACTGGCATGGTGCAGGTAGTAGTCGGTGGACAGGTCCCACAGCATCGGTTGACCTTGGGTGAAAATATAGTTACCAAGGAACAAGTTGTAAGCTTCCTGACGCTGCGCATCAAGGAACGAATTGTTATAATATCTCTTGAAACTCTCCACCATGTCTCGAGAATGACTGGTCCACTGATTGATCTTGCGGTATGTAGCCATGGTATTGACCAGGTGGGAACCGCCATACTGAATCGCAATTGTGTCACCGTGATCGTGCCACATAGTGGAAAAGAGGTTGACAGCGTCGCAGTCGTACTCCAAAGTGGTGCCATCAATGAACCCGAGAGCATGAAGCTGATAACCAAGGGCTCGTTTTGCGATCACGAACTGGGCAGCGTTTGTACGATCAAGACAATCGATACAATTCGTCCGAGCAATCCCATTCTGGAGTTGTAAGCCAGAATCTGCGTCATAGCCATTCTTGAAGAAACCAGTCTTCGGGATGATTTCGCCTGCGATCTCCTCCAGTGTCCCTACCACGTCCTGGTCGCGACTTTTAGCAGCTCGGCTCATGTCCCATGGTTTGTAGATGATCTTTTTATCTTCAGGAAGAAACTGGTTCAAGTAGTTGATGGCATTTGTATACTCTTTCAGAAGCTTTGACTCGCGTGGAGTCCGCTCCCTGGACTTGATCAGGTTCAAAGCGTAGATTGGGGCACCGTATCTCTCAAATAAATTATCGAAATGGAGGGCCGCAGCTGAGTAGAACGGATCCACAAGATTCAGCTCAATATCAGGTTTGGGTGATACTCCTGAGTTCTCCTGTGTCCAGTAAAGAGGGATACTGCCCCGATGCTGGACATATGAGGTGTAGAGAGGGTTGGCGTAGAGAGCAGGGCCGGGAGCATGGAATGAAGTCTCGGACATTTCAGAAACGATCTGCTCCGTCTCGACATCGTTGGCGACGTAACCAAGATCATTAGCACCCCGTTTCAAGAAACGAGCCCCTGCGAAGAATCGAGATCGGCGAGCAATAATGGTCAAGTACGCCAGCCGGCCATACACATCAATCTTGGCCTGGTCGACGTAACCATGAATGATAGGGAGGCACCATTGATAAGGGTTCTTTAGGGATGCGATTGCGGGACTGAGAAGGTGATGGTTCCATATGAACATCGTGTTGTAATCTTGGTTAAAGCCTTTCGAGTACCCGTCTTGATGAAGTCTGCGTTCACGGCAAATGTTGTGTTGCAAGGTGCGCGTGATATCGTATGAGTAGCTGAAGTAGAATGACCGACTCAGGTCAAGATTATTAAGGATTGTAATATATCGCGCCTCTTCGGGGTTCTTCTCGGGCTTCAGCTTGGAGGAGCTCGAGGTTGTCAACGAAATCAGTTCCGTCCCATCGATCTTGTAGATATAGTGGCCGCCCACCATAGCAACCTGTGATCTCTTCGTCACCAGCAGCATGTAGTATGCGCCGGTGAAGCGAATAAAGCCAAGCAACGCCCATGCACTGCATCTGAGCTTCAGCCCGCCGGAGATCTTATTCCCATCGTCAATCGCGTCCAGCAACTGGCTCATTTCCCTCTTTGTGTACACAATGTCGTCCTCAACGATAACCAAATCATTCGTGTCTGACGTACGGTCGATTTTCAAAATGCGGAACCGCGTGTCTGACAGATCCATGCCCACCATATAGAATCGCGTTGCCGTCTCATACAATGAGATCTTGTGCATGCGGTTGATGCTTTCTTCGCCGAGATCGAAAAATGCCGATCGATGCTTCTGCGCTAAGGTCGGTGACGAGTCACGCTCAAAGGATGTCGCAACATGAGGCTCCTCATCTTCTTCGTCGTGTCCGTCTTCGCTGATCTCGGCTGCCGGAGGTGGGCTGAATGGCATGGGAGGGAAAGGAGAGGCGGTCCGGGGAGGTTTGAAGACATCTTCTTGATCAGTAAGTCTTCGCTGCGTGTCTACTTGATCATCAGTTCCTTTCAAGGTCCCGTTCGACGTCAACGATCCCTCCGCGATAGTAGAGCTCAAGTCAGACGCAAAACTTGGGGTGCGGTAGTCTGCTTGTGATGGAGCTCTTGAGGGATACTCGTTAGGTAGAGCAGCATTTTCTTCAACGAACTCCATCGGGCGTGGCGCATCATCGAAGCTCTCCATTTTCACGGCCGAGGCTGGAAAAATCCGGCTCCAGCTATTCAGATGTAGCGTTCATGAGGCAGCAGAAGAGTCGTCAAATCTGCCACCGAGTTAGGGAGTTGTTCTAGCATACCACTTATCGGTGTTTATAAGTGGAATAAGATAGGCCCGTTATCATTATTACAGCAGGGACAATCTTACCATACGGTACAGCTTCATTACAACACAGAGTCTTTCCCCCGCATGACGTAATGGTCACATTTATTTCTGGGGTATCAATCAATCATCAGCCACACCTTACCAGAGATATTGAAGTTATAGTAGAATGAGTCTGCGTATTAGTTAATAACCATGTAAACAGAATTTCGAGCGGCTATCCGAGAGACTGTAAGTAGCAAACAACCTTGTCAAAGGAAGAATACTGAAGGATCGACTAAGATTTCTGATTGCTGTATTTTCTCATCCAATCAACCACAGTGCGATACCACAGCAAATTATTTTCCGGGTTTAAAATTAGATCCCCTTTGTCTGGAAATACTATGAGTGCACTATCCACTGCCTCTGAGCTAGAGAATTTTAAAAGTGGCCAATCCATTAGCAATGACCCTCTTGTAATTCAACTCGCAATGGATGACCAAATAGGGAGTTTGCCAGTTGCAGTAGATTATGCTGGATCCTATTTCATCTACTTATCTAGAGATTCCTAAATAGGGCCTCCAAGTTCTTTGATAAAATATTACTGATTGCTAGCTAACGAAGGGGTTATACTAAAAATCCCATCATGTATTATAAGGGCCTTGAACTTATGGCTAAGCTTATGACCTTAGATCCAGATGACCTTATATCCTCCATAGCCGGCACTAATAGCAACAGAGTGAGCAGTGTTAATGTATTAGAGACTCTCATTATATTATAAATATTCAAAGCCTCACTTAAGACCTATATAAGGCAGCCCACCCCAGGAACCCTAGCTAGAATCTTTAAAAGCTTATCTAAACCCAGAACTCCCCGCTGCGTTGGGTGTAATAATAACAAAGCCCTGCTCTATGAATAATACTAGATGCTATTAGCCACTCTATTAGTTATTCCATGCACTATAAGGGCTATTATAGATGAAGTATGCCAGTAGGTATTATTTCTATGGGTTGAATAGATAGTCTGATCACCCAGGCATAGATACTGCAATTCCCAGTGCTACTAAACTAAATCACATTAACTTATATATTGGAGAGTTCCTATCCATTATATAACTTGCTGATAATATCTTTAGAATTTCAGTCAGAGCAGCTAGGTCAAAGATATTCCATGTAGGAGTCTTGACTAGGCTGCTGTGAATGATCAGAATTCTTAATAATTCCAACCACACTGGTGTTGCATACACAACAGATCCAAACACCATGGATTAACCAGTCTCAATGCCACAGGATGCAACCCCTCCTAGTAATAGTCAAGTTTAAGGTGATATAGAATCACACGCTCACTCTGCTCAGTCCTGGATAAGAAGCATATGGTTGCTCCCAAATAAGATAGTGCTTAGGCTAAGATCCCATAGTCCATTACCATCAGCAGATGTAAATATCTCATGCACATTATCGCTTCCTGGAGCTGGTATATATATATAATATGATTTTTATCAGCCTTGTTTCCGTCTCCCTTCTGAGATAGGAAGACAATTTGTTAATTTTTATCTGACTTATCCACTACAAGCAATGATATTGCTCCTCCTAATCCCTAATAGTGCCATACTTTATAGATAGGGTCTCTGTTTTATTGATCCCAGCATTCTAAAGGTTAGATATAGCATAAGCATGCTATATAGATAGCACTGTTAACTTCTCTGTCCCTAGCAAAAAATACTATAGCAAAGGGGCTGATTCTAAATTCTTATAAAGACTCTTCCCCTCCTAGAGGTGACATTGGCAACTCTAACCTCTCTAGACCCATAATTATCATAAGATTAGAAATGCCTGAGATACAGTACCGACTCCTTTGGTTCAGACCCTCTTTAAAGAGACTCATACCAGGTGCAGTTCCTTAATCCGCTTGCAAACAAGCATGCATCTCTGACTGGGAAGGTAGTGTAGAAACAGTCAGTGCTATAGCCAGTGGATTCTGCAATCTGCCTTGGGTTTACCAGAGATTTATCTGGGTTTGACCTGGCACTAATCACAAATGCAAGACTATTGTCGTTGTCCTCTCAAAATAGAAGTTATCCAGTCACCTTAAGGTCAAAAGCTTGGCTGGGGATTGTGCCAGCTTTATAGACCTCAGTGGTATGTGCATTACTGACAATTAAGTCAGTGTTACTGCTGTCAAGCCATTCAAGCTATATAAGTTGATTACTTTTTAATAGCCATTGAGGTGATCTGGTGTTAGGATGCTTAGTAATGTAATATGATTAACCAGTCACAGGGTCTATAAGACAGATCTTCTTTCTCTCTGTTTGAGAGTGAATAGAGTATGTGCTTTAAGTATAGACTGCAAAAGTGCCTGCAGGGTTTGGAATTAGGCGTGAGTACTTAGGTGCCTCAAGGAGTGTTCTAGGAAATCTTTACTAAGCCTAGTCAAAGGGAAGACTGGAAGCTAGACTTAGTCTGAATTAAGTCTCATTATGAGTAAAGTATAGTATGTAATGATGTCTCTAGTTTAGTATTATTAACTTTGGGAGTAATAGTAGGTTACTCTAAGATGATCTTGAACATTGCAGATGCAACCAGCACTACTTAGAGGTTCCTTTATCAGTTGCTAGGGCAAAGGCTCTAAAATAATGAATTATCACTCAGTATTATATAGCTGATCATATATCTCTAGCTCCTGATACTGTAAGCACTACCTACTTTCAAAGAGGGGTTAGCTTCATTAAAATGCGCTTGGAATTGGTAGTATGTGAGACTCTCAATCTATTTTAGCCATGGACAATGGTTGTGTATGAACTATTCCCTCTAGCTAGCTTGAGCAGCAGCATTAATGGCCAAGGTCAGATCTTAATAGTGCTACTACAAGTACATTCCATGTGTGTAATACTCCTTGAAGCAATGTACATGCTACAATTGTTGATTGCTTTCATGTAATGTGGATAAACTGAGAGACTCCATACAAGATTTTACTGTACTGATGCTGGCCTCATTAGCTTTTGCAGCACAAGTACAATTCACGACAGGTGTATCAACAAGGCGTTCAGAATTTTGGACTAAATATGCTTGGTTACTCACTGATATTGACTATCATAGCTTTTTTAGAGACACAGTTATAAAGAGAGCAGGAATGTTCCTATGGCCCTTGTTCAAAGGATAATTCACATTATAGATGTGGTTGTGCATTTATTTTGGTTATTCTCACTCTGACGCCGCGGCAACATTGCTATGTATACAAGCTGGTGCCCACTGCACGGCGTTTTCCATCACCTTCCAATATCTCACGAGATTCATATCTTTGCCACTTTTTAATCTGTGGCACAAGATGAGGAAAATAACAAAGCAGGAAGAGTACCATGGCCTCTTGAGTCCGACAGCTCCCAAAATCTTTCGCATGTTTGGAATAGCTACGCCTAAACGACCGCGCCTAGAATCAGAAAGCGAGGAAGAAGGGCCATACCGGCCTCGTCGTCATGGCAAAGGTGAAGCATCGTTGGGCTCTCAGGATGGTATAAATTTCTGATTCTTTCGTTAATTCCTTTTGGAGACACTGACATCACATTTCCAGAAAGGGATGAGCTTATTACGGGAGTAGACGCGTCCGACCTGCCCATTGCGGGAGATAACCCAAACAAGGCGCAGAAGAAGTATCAGAAACTGCCTGCGATTCGCATTTTGGACTGGCAGATAGACGGAGACGGCAAGCCTATACGAAAACCACTGAGAGACAGCACGGCGTTGACCGCTGCATTGATCCAAACCCGCGGCACTGAGGCGATTGATCCGTGCAGCTTCTGCAAAGATAATAAAGGCACTTGGAGAATGTGTGTCCTTGAACCTAAGCCAGATGAGAATTCGAAGCTTGCCGGAGCATGCGCAAATTGTCGGTTCAGTAGGAGACACAACTGTGACCTCCGTGAGTTGAAACAGTAAGCTTCATCCTGACCTTGCTTCACTTCGTTAACGATTGCACCAGGAGCACCCAAAGATGATGAATCGATAGATTCATCGCTCAGTTCCAAAGATTTCTTGACGGATACCACCTATAGCAGCGTAGCGGAGGAAGTGCAGAAGGACGAAGGACAAGCTGCCCCTATCCAAGAGGGTACACAGACGAATGTTCAGGAACAGGTAAAGGAATCTGACAGTCAGACACCGGCTCCGAGATCACGTCTCGACGGCAAGGTTGTTCCGTTTCCTCTCGGGCCAGAAACCATCAACGACTTGCCTTTACTGAAGCAGGCGATCAAAGACATCGTTGCGCACCTCAACATACTTCATAGGAGAGTGCAACAACTGGAAGAGAAGCGTCAATCGATCAATCCTTGGGAGCTAGTTTGAACAACTGCGCTCGTGCTCAGGACTTGCATTTCCCTCGGACTTCTTTCTTGGGTGTCGATCTCACTTCTTAGTGTTGGGCTTGGTCAGACACGTTAGGATTTAACTGACATGAACATTGCCCGCATTTGGATATGATTTTTGCAGCTAGTTAAATCATTGAGTTGTAGTGAGTTTTGAACATCTGATGAATAAAACAGAATGTCTGCACCGGGTAACCATCCTAAAGCTTCGACCGTTTCTCAAGAGCCTGCCTCCTCGTCTTAAGCGCCTTGGTCTCTTCCTGTAAAGCGAGGCCCATCATAATTTCCTCGCTACCGCCACCAACTACATGAACTCTCATGTCGCGGGAGATCTGCTCAATTCGTGCTCCCTTTCCGGACTTATTATACCCAGCACCTCCCAGGATCTGCTGTGCTTCACGAACGCTCTTCTCAAGAGCTCTGGTGGACATCACCTTGAGCAAGGCCGTCATTCCACCGATCTTCACATCGTCGGCAGGCCGATCCTTGGTAAGCTCGATAATGTTGACAAGCTGCTCCATAAATGCATACGCGGGCTCGATCATGAGGCCGAACTTGAAGATCTTGGATTGTATTGCCTGTCTTTGGATCAAAGGCGCGCCGAAGGTCTCTCGCTGCACTGCGTAGTGGAAGGCATCCTCTGCGCACACGCGGGCCAACCGCAAAGCGGCGCATGCAAGCGCAAGACGCTCGGGGTTGAAGTCTTGACGACATCAGCACCCAAATATCTGACCTGGGGGAGGTACTCACTCGACATAATGATGGGGAAGCCTTTGTTTTCTTTTCCGATTAGATTATCGACCGGCACCCGAACGTCGTCGAATTCAATGAACGTCGATCCTAAGTGGCCTATCAGCCGCCATGTACCATTTTATGGTAGTATCCATGCAAGCAGGCCATACCACTGGCATTAACGCCTGAGTTGTGCATCCGCCGGCGAGTTACCCCAGGAGCAGTCAACGGAATCACAAGCAGACTGATGCCGCCTCTCCCCGGTCCCCCTGTCCGCACGGCAGCAGTGCAATAATCGGCCCAGATACCATTCGTGATCCATTTCTTTGCCCCATTGACAATGTAATGGTCACCATCTAACCTTGCAGTCGTCTGGATATTCGCAACATCCGAACCAGCTAGTATACCGTCAGCCCAACCATCCACCCTCTGAACGAAGAAAGAATCATACCATCAGGCTCCGTAATCCCCAAGCAGAACCTGATATCACCCCTCGCAACGTTAGGCAACCACCTCCGCCTCTGCTCCGTTGTCCCAAACCTCGCGATAGGCGGACACCCGATACTATTCCCACCACCCAGCCCCCATATAACACCCACAAATCCGACCCGGGTAAGCTCATCCGTAACAATGAGGCTGCACCACGTATCCCATTTCTCTCGGGGGACGTTACCGGGTAATGAGATACCAGCCGCGTCTTCTTCGGTGGTCAGAGGATGGACGATTCCGAACCCCAGCTCGCAGTGGCGTCGTCGGACTTCCTCGGGGACTTGGCCCGTTGTTTCCCATTCTTGGGCGTGAGGGGCGATGGACGTTTCTACGTAGTTGCGAACGTAGGCGCGGAGTTCGTGGTGGAGGTCTGTGTAATAGGGGCTTTTGATGTCTAGTTGGGGAAGAAGGGGTTCGCTGTAGGGAGCTGTTGGGGGGCGATCTTTACGAGGCATCTTATCGCTATGGAGAAAAAAAGAGATATAGGCGGTGCGATGTTGACTCCGAATTGAATTAAGAGGCGATGGGGTTTTATTTATCCCTTTATGTAAATATAATGCTACATATTTGCCGGCAGGAGGTTGGGGGATCCCTGTAATATGCGGGGAAGATGGCTTGTGAATCTCGCTGATGCATTGATAGACAAATCCCATGAAACCGAGGGCCGAAACCCACCTGTGTTGTCAGAGGATAATGTATGTTCCTCCTGGTCCGAGCTTAATGTGAATAATTTGTCTTCGATTTTCATTGTTCATCATTGACTCGAATTATTTAGAGATAGATTGAGAGGAGTTGTAGCATTAGTCCAGACTCCCCAAATGGACACTTGATACATATCTATATATTATACAGGGATCATAATCGTAATATGTTTCACCTCTACTGCATTCCTCCTTACATCGAGGCGGCTGTAGGCTCGAGCATAGTGCTGATATAATGATTCCAACCAATGTTGCGCAACAGCATCAACAACAGGAAGAATCCTGCGTGGTCGCAGCATCCAGAATATTTTCTAGAGCTCTCTTGATATCCGCACAGCGCAAGCGTCGATGAGGATTGGGCTCTAACATGCCGCTGATACACCTCATCAACGACTCGGCCACAGACACACCATCCCCTAGTATGATCGACCCCATGTCGAGTTTTTGTGCAAAGTCTGCTGGGAATACAGTGTTTCTAATGCAAATTCTGGCCGGTGACTGACGATTCGTGCCTTTCGTTAAGTCGGTCAGAACCATTTGTCGTTCCATCTTAGTGTTCAGACGATAAAGAAGCTCGAAAAGTATAACTCCAAGAGCGTAAACATCAAGGGTCTCGTCGATGATGTAACTGAATTGATGGTTTCCGGATTGGAACATGTCCTTAGAGTGTTTCTCTCCATTAGTCCTCAAGGGCGGGCGGTAGAACTCCGTGCCAACGACACGCTCGAGCTTTGGACCCTCCTCAAAAGAGGGGGTAGGGCAGTCGTTGAGATGCGATACATCTGCGACAAGGCCAAAGTCTCCTATTCTGGGATGACAGTAATCAGGTGTGGACCCGTAATTCGCCATGCAGGAAGGGCACCCATCGAGTTTGCCATTATCCGACGGAGAGAGGAAAATATTTGCCGGCTTCAGATCACGATGAATTATGCCTTTGGCGTGGAGATATTCCACACCAGAGATTATACGTAACATTAACCTCAACGATGGTATCAAATGGAAGCAGTGACGCCGTGAAGATGCATGGCTATGTTCTGCGTGACCCAAAGAGTGAGGACTGAGATAAGCGTTCAGTGAGATAGGATGCAGAGACATTTGAATATGAAGAACAACGGCAGGAAGCTGAGATCCATTTTGACGCCTTCGCTGGATCTGCAGCTTGGACGCATCATAACTGAGCCCGTCGGTGAAGATATCATCATCGGTGCCTCCGAACGTCGACAGCTGACCATGAGACGCAAAGTTGAAATCGCGAGGGATCGACTCGACCTCTTCATCCTCTTCAAGACTCCGTGCTAGGCTATTCTTTGAGCGCCGCGACGACGATGTAGCATGACTGTAGCGACGTCGCGAATGATGATGAGCATCGGCTTCGGATTCAGCAGACGTAGAAATTGAGCGTGCCTCAACTGGAGAAGCCTCCGAATGTTCAAATACGACTCCAAAACTTTGCTCGTCGTTTGATCCTTGAGTCACGCACACGCTGCGGCTCTCCTCGTGCTGGAACTCCATTGCACTCATATTCCTTGAGTGAAGAAGGTCAGATATATGAGCCTGTTCCACCCATGCACCATAGTATCGGACAACATTTGTATGCTCGAGTCGAGCAAGCGTCCGTATCTCTTTCATGATACTTTCAAGTTGATTTTGATTGCCGCCTTGCAACTGCTGAAGCCGCCTCTGGCTCAGTGGGATCTTCTTGATTGCGTAGTTCTGTCCGTCAATATGATTCTTCACATGATAGACTTCGCCAAATGATCCGCGTCCGAGGACTCTCACTTCTGAGAATTCCGTCGCATAACGAGATATAGCTGGAGTCGGTGGTGGCGGATTGGGCCTGAATAGCGGGAAGCTCACAGGCGAACTGCCCAAGAGGGCGAATGGCTGATGTTCCGGTGCGTGCGTGTCGTCTCTTGCGGAAACTTGCTCTCTGAACCCCAACAGTCCGCTGTATTGACGCCTCATTTGCGCAGGTCTTGCAAAATCCGTCTCTACATGGACTTGCATCCGGTTTGAGGCTTTGGAAGCCAAAACGACGTCTTTTGTTGTGCCGAGAGACGGCATCTGCTTAGGGATATCGTCTAAGTTTAGCCCTTTGAGGGCCTGCAGGCCAATTCCATCAAGAGTTTCGCGATACTTCTGTCTTCTTTCTCCCCATTCGTCGCTCTCAATGCCTCCAGGTAACATTCCATGTGTCGACAGCAGCTGTGATTGATGGGCATACATCTTCTTGGCCAGATGCTGCACTTCTGGAGAGTCACGAGTGTACCGCATCTGAGAGCCTTCCCTGGCATTGAAAATGTCCGTTGCTTTGCTGAGGCAATAGAACTCGAGCAAGGCGGAGGTCATCCATGATGTATGACCTTGAGCTTCAACATCAAGGACATCCATTGATGCTTCAGAGATGCTTTCAGTGCCAGACTCCCTATCGAGGGATACAGTCTGTGCACCATCCCCGGAATGAGACTTATCCCGGGTCTTCCTTGAAGCGGCTGCTGAAAGCAATCCATGGTCGCTTTCATCGGAGCTGGATTGAGACTCCGAGGAGGACGAGATTTCCGAAGCTGGCCTGAACATAGACATTTTGAGGAACGCAAATGAGCCGCAATGCCAATGGGGTGATTTTACGGCCACAAAGGAGCCATGCCAGCACAGGCGACCTGCCTCATGTAGCAGTGAGTCAATAGGCAGCGTAGCAATGTAGCAGATGTCTGGATTATGAGAGTAGGCACGAATGAATATCGTGTATGATTAATGACTCGCGGTAATAGACCTGCTAGGAATGTTTACTCA
The DNA here is from genome assembly GCF_001445615.1 of Aspergillus lentulus. NCBI lineage: Eukaryota > Fungi > Ascomycota > Eurotiomycetes > Eurotiales > Aspergillaceae > Aspergillus > Aspergillus lentulus. Next base: position 539,875 of record NW_028322118.1, read on the forward strand.
ACACCAATTGGTTGACGGAGTAAGAAAGTCCAGTTTCAGGCCATTCAATGGGCTTTTCCGAAGCTATGGTCCCGGGTTCACTTGGTAAATTATGTGGTAAATATTCTCCTCTTTTGGGGATGGCTTTTGACCAGGCTGTCAATTCTCACAGGCTTCCATCAGATTCTAAAGCCAGATGCCAGAGAAAGGGCGTGCGAATTCGACATTAGTGGGTCAAACTTTCCTCTAGGCGTCCGACATAATCGGCCTAGCATTGAATGAACCATTAACTCGCTAAAAAGTATACATCGCTTCGCAGAGCTTCGAGCCGTTGACGTCGGAAAAGACGTGTTCTCATTCTTGGCCGAACTTCGGAGTTTCAAATTGGATGACGCACTTTCTGCCTCAGGCCGCAAGGCCACCTCAATGCCATTCACGATACTCTGATCAAAAACAGACTACGGAGTACAATAGGGCGATTCCTGACGGCACATTTTATCAGGTTGAGTTATCGAAGCGGCAATAGCCGTATCAGGATCTACTCATATTCGACTCACTCTCGCTATTGTCGTTGGAAACTCGCGTATTTGTGGATACTCCTCGGCGTCGTACCCGTTCTATGTATAGCTCGTATTCATGACGCTACTTCGTCGAACCCCACCATGAATGAACATAAAATGAGACAGACTCCCCGTTGAGAGTCCGTGGACAGATGGTACAGAAAGTGTCATTTATCCCTTAGGTCTTGAAGATACCCTGAGCAAGGATGGATTCCTCGGAAGCATCATTCAAAATAGCTATTGTCGGCGGTGGTATCGTTGGGTCAGCCTTAGCCTACTTTCTATCAGAGTCATTGGAGATTGGCAATGAAGTCGTCCTCATCGATCGTTCGTTCTCCCAGTTGAAAGGTTCAACTGGGTATGCGCCTGGATTCATAGGTCAATACAACGAATCGGAGGCTCTTACACACCTAGCAATGGACACTGTCAGTGAATACAAGAAGATTCCCGGTGCTTTCGAGAGCATCGGAGGGCTTGAGGTCGCTACCGCTCCTGAGGGCGCCGAAAAATTGAAGGTCAGATACGACATGGCGAGGAAGGTTGGCCTGCCTGCCGAACTTCTGTCTCCTGAGCAGGCAATTAGACTGGCTCCTGATCTTGTCAAGAACAACATCCTGACTGCATTGCACTTCGCAAGCGACGGGGCCGCAAATGCTGTAAAAATCACTTCATTTTTCCAAGAACAGGCGCGCGAAAATAGCGTTCATTTCTTGGAAACAGATGTCAAGAAGATCATGCACGAAGATGGCAGTGCAAACGGTGTCCTAACTACATCTGGACTGGTTAAAGCAGAAAAGGTGGTTATCGCCACAGGCATCTGGTCAGAGAATCTCTGTACCTTTGGTGTGCCGATTCCGGTCATTCCTGTTGCGCATCCATACATGTATGGCGAACAGCGCGAGCCAAAACCGCGCAAGTCACCGTTTGTTCGATGGCCTGAATTCCATGTGTATGCCCGTGATCATGGCACAGCCTATGGACTTGGTTCTTATGATCACAAGCCGCTCTATCACAAGCCCAATGAGACTGCGGTTGGTGACTGGGTCGATGCATTCGACGCAACACTGGAGCGAGCCCGCAATTTGATCCCTGCTGAGACGAATTTGACCATCAAGGAGAAGTTCAATGGTATTTTCTCCATGACTCCGGACAATCTGCCTTTGGTCGGCACGATCTCGTCAACCAAGGGTCTTTATGTGGCGGCTGCAGTGTGGGTCACTCATGCGGCTGGGTCAGCTAAATTCTTGGCCAAGATGATTCAGGGTGAAGAAGTTGACGAGTCCCTGAAGAAAGCACTGGACCCGAACCGGTTCCAGGGTAAGGAGATGCAAGCTTTGAAGGAGGAGTCGCTGGCAGGGTATAACAGCATCTATACGACTCATGAGAATAGGTGATCGCGATAGAGGGTACTTCGCGACAGAGGCTGCATGTTGAATCCAAATCGTCGAATTTTCATTGATCACGATGTACCTAGATTCCCTAGATATGCTATGTAATCGTAGAAACTTCGAATTGGCTTTCCAACCTGACATTTAAGCAGGCAAGCTGTAACCGATTCTTCACGATAATGTCCAGGAAAATCACCAATATTCCATCTGCTGCATCGTTTGGAGGTCGTCTTTGAAAAAGCATGACCCCTTTCACTTTGCTTCCAGTAATCCAAGCAAATAAGAGTCCTGCCAATTTATGGAGGAAGAGGCGCGACGTAAGATCACGTGATTTGTCGCACGCGTAAAGAGCGTCACGTTCGAGGCGCGACCAAGACACGACTTCCCGAATCGGGGAGCGCATTGTCTGCCGATAACATTTCCATCTATGTAACTTTCTAAAGCACTTTGACCCCTGTTTCTCTCTCGTCTTGACGGTCCTTTCTCCCCATCAGCAGAACTACGAGACTTCGTGTATGATTCGCCACCATGCCTGAAGCCGTCGCAATGCCCCAGAAGCGGGTTCTGGGTGATGCAACGAATAATCCTCGCAGCGTACTGAACACCCCCGGCACCGTGAAGAAACGAAAGCTCGATGCACAACGCCCTGCTGCAGTAAATTCATTATCACAGAATGGTCTGCGGAAATCTTTTGGCTCAAGTCAGCCCCAGAAGAGCCAGTTCGAAGAGGAAGTTTTGGAAAAGTTGACCCAGGACATCAACGGGCTGAAAGATAGCAACTCGGAAAAGGACCAGCAATGGGAGCGGCCACCTTTGGGTGACTTTGATGAGACCAAAGACAACATCTGCTTCCAGCAAATTGACGCAGAAGAGGGAACGATTACCGGCGGAAAGACAGCTGTCAGACTTTTCGGTGTTACAGAGGTAGATTCGTTCTCTCACAGCCAGTCGACTTGGTTTACTAATGGTTTCGATGCAGGCCGGGCAATCAGTTTTGCTCCACGTCACCGGGTTTCAACACTACCTGTATATCGCGGCGCCGGTGAACTTCACCAAGGAAGATTGCGATCCCTATCGTGCCTTTCTCGAGAGCAAACTAGGACAGTTCCAACCAGTCATTCAGTCGGTTCAAATAACAATGAGAGAGAACATTTATGGATTTCAAGGAAACCAGAAGAGTTATTATCTGAAGATCACAGTCACGGAACCGAAGTTCATCAGCAAGGTCCGAAGTGCGCTGGAGAACAATGCGCAAGGCTTGAATTACAAGGGCTTGTGGAGTAACGCCGATACTGGTATTCTGACCTTTGACAATATCCAGTACCTTCTCAGGTTCATGATTGACACGGACATTGCTGGTATGTCGTGGGTGGAGGCAAAGGCCGGAAAATACCGCCTGCTCAGCCCTCGAGAGAAATTATCAAACTGTCAGATTGAAGCCGTCATCGATTATCGTGACCTGATATCCCATCCGCCCAATGGTGAATGGGCTAAAATGGCGCCTCTTCGCATCCTGTCCTTCGATATCGAGTGCGCCGGACGCAAAGGCATCTTTCCGGAGCCGAATCAAGACCCCGTCATTCAGATAGCAAACGTTGTCACCCGCTATGGAGAATCAAAACCGTTCATTCGGAATGTTTTCGTTCTGGATACGTGTAGTCTGATTGTGAACACACAGATTTTGGAATTCGACAAAGAGGAGAAAATGCTGATGGCTTGGCGCGACTTCCTTGAGAAGGTCGATCCCGATGTGATCATCGGATATAACATCGCCAACTTCGATTTTCCATACCTCTTAGACCGGGCAAAGCATCTCAAATGTACTGGATTCCCATATTGGACCCGTCTCAAAGGCATGGCGTCGCAGGCGACGTCGACAAGCTTTTCCAGCAAGCAGATGGGTAATCGAGACACGAAGGCAACAAACACTAACGGAAGGATTCAGCTCGATCTTCTGCAGTTGGTGCAACGAGACTATCACCTAAGAAGTTACACGCTGAACTCCGTGTCTTACGAGTTCCTTAAGGAGCAGAAAGAGGATGTCCACCATACGATGATCACGGAATTGTTCAATGGGACGCCTGACTCGAGGCGGCGATTAGCCGTGTACTGTTTGAAGGATGCGTACTTGCCACAACGGTTGATGGACAAGCTGATGTGCTTGGTTAATTATACTGAGATGGCGAGAGTCACGGGTGTACCATTCAACTTTCTCCTCTCTCGCGGCCAGCAAGTCAAGTTCCTTAGTCAACTGTTTCGCAAAGCCCTTGAGCAACAGCTTGTCATCCCGAATATGAAGTCGACAGACGAACAAGACTATGAAGGCGCCACTGTTATTGAACCAAGTCGCGGGTACTACGGTGTTCCGATTGCGACCCTCGATTTCGCATCTCTATATCCCTCGATCATCCAAGCACATAACCTATGCTATACGACCCTACTAAACAAGAACAGCGTTGAGAAACTGAAGCTTAAGAAAGATGAAGATTACATTGTGACTCCGAACGGCGACATGTTCTGCACAACAAAAGTGCGCAAAGGCCTCCTATCGCAAATTCTGGAGGAATTGCTTGCTGCCCGTAAACGGGCGAAAAAAGAGCTGGCCGTCGAAACGGACCCCTTCAAGAAAGCAGTGTTGAACGGAAGACAGCTCGCTCTGAAGATCAGCGCCAACAGTGTGTACGGTCTCACTGGTGCCACAGTCGGAAAGCTGCCCTGTCTTCCCATTGCGAGTAGTACCACCAGTTACGGACGTCAAATGATTGAGAAGACCAAGCAGGAGGTTGAAGCCAGATACACTATCGCTAATGGTTACTCCCATGATGCCAAGGTCATTTACGGTGATACCGACTCGGTCATGGTCAAATTTGGCGTGACTGAACTGGAAGAGGCCATGAAACTCGGACAGGAGGCAGCCGATTATGTCTCTTCCAAGTTTCTCAAGCCCATTAAACTCGAGTTTGAGAAGGTTTACTTCCCCTATCTTCTAATCAACAAGAAGAGATACGCCGGGCTGTACTGGACGAATCCGAACAAGTTCGATAAAATGGATACAAAGGGTATTGAAACCGTTCGTAGAGATAACTGCCTGTTGGTTCAGAATGTCATCGAGACGGTGCTGCACAAGATCCTGATTGACAGAGACATCGATGGCGCTCAGGAGTAAGTGATGGCTTATCCCTCAGGGTTGTGCTCTTTGCTGACTTGCTTGGCAGTTACGTCAAGGAAACCATCTCAGATCTTCTGCAGAACAAGATTGATATGTCAAAGCTTGTGATTACCAAAGCGCTCTCCAAAGCCGACTACACGGCCAAGCAGGCACACGTTGAGCTCGCGGAGCGGATGCGAAAGCGCGACGCAGGCTCTGCGCCAACTCTTGGTGATCGTGTGGCTTATGTCATTGTCAAGGGCGCTGGAGGCTCGAAGAACTACGAGAAGTCTGAAGATCCTATATACGTTCTGGAGAACAACATTCCGATCGACACAAAATATTACCTTGACAACCAACTGGCGAATCCTCTAGGTCGTATTTTCGAACCCATCCTTGGTGAGAAGAAGGCCAATCAACTTTTGACTGGTGAACACACTCGGTCCATCTCAGTGGCGGCACCTACCTTGGGAGGTCTGATGAAATTTGCGAAGAAGACCCAAACCTGTATGGGTTGCAAGAAGCCTCTTTCAGGTAAAGAAGAAATGGCTGGCGCTGTTTGCGCACATTGCCGCCCTCGAATTGGCGAGCTTTACACAAAAACATTGACCAAAGTATCGGATCTCGAGGTCCGATTCGGACGGCTCTGGACTCAATGCCAGCGTTGTCAGGGTAGCTTGCACTGCGAGGTAATTTGCTCCTCTCGAGACTGTCCGATCTTCTACATGCGAATGAAGGCAAAGAAGGATGTCGAAGATGCGCAGAAAGATCTTTCTCGGTTCGATTTTGACCCTGGCGCATGGTAGTTAGCTGAATTTGGGTGCTGAGGTTGACTGTCTGTATGTCAATTTGGCTGTCCGAGCATGACTGATATTTTGAAATGGCGTATTGGCGAAGATGAGACTTGCATCTGGTTATGTACGATTCACATGGTCACAGGAGTCAGGATATCACTATAGTACAGCACGTAATTCTGGCGTTAACATGTTAAGCTCAAAAATGCAATCTATATATGAGTGCTACAATCAATATACATTGGGGAGTTGAGGATCAATGCACCGGTGATAAGAAGTGTAGGTAGGCAATAAGTGGGGACAGGCAGATACTCCGTAATTCTGCATGCGACATGGTTCGCAGGAAACTCCACATCTGTCACTAATGAGCGCTAATGTGAATGGCTGACAGTAGCGGAGTCTTGGCGCGGGAGTCTCGGCTTATATCGACAGCTCCGTCGATCGTCGAAAGATTTGCGGGCTTTAATTCAACGCAGGGTCAAAATTGAAGGACTACGCATAATGCCATCAAGCAATCCCCAGCACCCGTTAAACCCATTTGTTGAAGACATTAGCGATGAAGCAAATGGGAATCCTCAGTCAAGAAATTTTGACGCACAGCGCAAGCTATTCTCATGGTCGGAGGTGGGTGGATGATGCATGCTAGACGGATAGATAATACACCGTAACAGGCCATTTACTGATGGAACTCGAAAACAAAGATTTGCAATCAGCATGAGTCCGTCCTATTGTCTCATCTGGAGATGCTGAATGGTGTGAAGAACGAAGTCGCGGGCGACGGGGACTCCTTCCGACTGGTTTCCTCAATGGCCGACAAGACGAACAAGTTAGTGATGCAATTCAGGGTAATCAAGAAACAACTCGTGAGTCATCCTTAGCCCGTTCTGGTGAGTTTCTCTTTGGTTCTAATGGGTTGTTCAGATGAATAGTAAGTCTGGTCCCGATTTCGGCCGACATCCAGACAGGGAAAAGGAAATTGACGAGGACGAAGAACGGAATCCCTCTGCGGGTGTGCCTGAGGCAGGGGGAAATGGCAACAGTGACTCATTACGAAGTAATCACCCAAAAGAAAGAGAAAGAGGAGGGAAGAAGCACAAGCGGGCGAGAGTGGACGAGGACGCGGATGAGGATGTGGACGTCATGCAGGCAGAGGTCCAGCTGATGCAGGCGCAGGAGGGCCGGCCGTACGCGGCGATTTCTCGGTTTTCGAAGCGCAAGCGGCTGGATCTAGCTATTCCCGGCGCCGAGCAGGAAGTCGCAGATGTGATGCCTGTTGCATTAGAGACGGAGGATATTTCAGAGGAAGTCCAGCGGCGATTGAAAATCAAGGAGGAGCGACGCAAGAAGAGAGATGCTAAGCCCGAGAAGAGGAAACGGGATAGTCTTGCGTCGAACGGGAGCGCTTCTGCCTCGTCGCCTGGCGGTGTCGCAAGGCCTAGGAAGAAGAAAGTCAAGGCTAGTGTTGCAGGAGAGGAGGGGAGTGCTGAGACCCCCAATTCTTTCTCGCAGACATCAAGTGGCAAATTTGGAGCGAGAAAGCGCGACCCAGAGATTCTGGACCAAATGACATCGACGTCAGAAGTGAGAAAAAGACAGCGAAAAGTTTCCTGAGTTTATCTGCGAGTTCAATTGGACGATCCTGACTTGGTCTTCTATCTTTTCGTTCTATTTTAAGCCAGAAACCTTTCCTCAAAGAACGGAACGAAAAGACAGAGAAAAGCTTGTTGAGTATGTCCCAAGGAGTTCTATTGGTCGGTATAGAGCTGGTACCTGTGCTTACCCCTTCTCTGCCTTGACAGATAAGAAGACGAGCCAACAAAGCCTGTAACAAGCAGACTGGTAAAAGCTTGCTCAACTCAACTCGTTTATGTGAGCTCTATTGGACGATGCGGACTTACTATGCTCCTGTCTCTCCCATGAGGTCAGCAAGCAGAAAAGTCAAAGTCAGGAACGAAAAGACAGAGCTAAGCTCCTCGAGTTGATGCTATCAGTTTGGTTGGATGACCCAGAGCTGGTATGTTGTTTCTCTTCCTTTCTAAGGAAAGACATTAGTTCTAAGTATGATTGCAGAACAAATCCTCGAGCTTCAACCAATCATTAAAGATGTAGAATAGTGGAACGAGAGCCCCGAGGAAAAATTCCCCTAGCGTCGAATATGATTGGAGCACTCCCTGCAGAAATGCAGGTGGACATGCTATTTTTAGGTAGATCCGTCGCTGATAAGCTTATTTCCCCGGAAAATTCAGGAACAGGAAATGTGGTACCCATACAATCTGGGGGAAATCAGGGCGACAACACTCCTTTCCGCCCACAATCCTGAGAAAAAAAAGAATGATCTCGAGCGCTCTCAGCTCTGGTAGGCATGGCTGCCTTCATGTCAACCGTCTTTCTGACGCATTTACTGCAATGGAGAACCACGGTCTCGACGAGGTATTACATCTTCTCTTCGAGCTCCCCCAGTCTATAAGAAGCCCGTCACTTTCCCCCGCGCCTCTCTCTGATTTCTTTTCTTCTTCAGCCCCAAACCGTGTGCTCAGTTACTTGCTACCATCAGGTATCAAGTAACTATTCCAGATTCCAACTCGAAGAAACCAAAGAACACCACAAGAGCTCTTTATTACATTTCCACACCGCAGACCTTCACCTCACGCACCCACTGGCTATACGTTGTCTCTCAATAGGGGCTGAAATCGGAGCGTTGCTTTTCAAACCGTTATTGAATTTCAAACTTTTGGACTCCAGAAAACAAAAAAAGAGCCAAAACAAATCTGCTTTTAAAACGTTAGCTTTTTTTTTTTTTTTTTTTTTAACCTTTTTTCACTCACGAAGGAAATAAAGGGATCCGTTCTAGAGAGTAAGCTAAACCGACCAGAGCCGGTAGCAGTGGTATACGCCAAAAAAATTTCCGCATCACCTTCACTCTTGAAACTGTTCTTCTTTTATAACTTTTTTTCCGAGGAAGACCAAAAACCCAATGGCTTCCTACACCAACGGATTTAAGACTTTCGGCGGCGACATGGCCCGGTTTCTTCAAGCTTCTGCTTCAAATGGCCACCAACCGAACGGAACTGGACAATTTGGCGGTAACACCAACCGCAATGGACATGTAAGTGTTTGTCTCTCGGTTGTGATATGTACTCTTTGCTAACTGGCTTCTAGGGTCGCGTGAATCGCAACCAAAATGTAGCTATCACTGCCCTTTTGTCCCATTAGCTGAAGCACAAAGCTGACTTTCTCTAGTCCCCCCGTGGGAACAGACAGCGAGGAGGAAACGCTGGCGGTCACAGACCAAACCAGCAGCCTCATCGTTCTCCTAATTCTCCGAATCCGAATGGGGCGAACACCCGCAAGCGGGGGAACAACTCCAGACGGCAGGGCAATTTGCCCAACAACAGCCAGCCTCGGCAAAACGCTGTAAGTTTTTTGCTGTTCGACTGTTTATGAGTTTAGGCTGACAAAACAATAGGCGCCTAGACACCCGGGAAACAACAACAACAACAGCAACAACCACTACCACAACAACCAGCGTCGTGCACAGCAGCTCCGTACAGCTTTCACACGCACCCGGGATGGTGACGTTGTGATGAGGGACGCATTTGTTGCACCCATCACGGCCCCGGCTGAAGAAGATAGAGACGTGGTCATGACAGACGCCCCTCCCCTCCCCGAAGAGGTAAGTCCCTGTCCTAGGTTCGAATCGGGGTTTATGATCAGCATACTAACATCCTCACAGAGGGCTGAGTATTTTGCTCAGGGGGCTTTGGCAATGAACTGGATTGTGAGTTCATTTTTCTTCCTACTTTTCTTAGCAATTGCTGACGACCTCTCAGGCCACAGCCATGTTGAACCTCGCTGTGAACGACGAGGTTCAGGGGAGCACCACCACCGGCCTCCAGGTGGTGGGTGCCCCCTTCTACTTCTAAATTGTGTTTTTTTACCCTCCGGGGGGGCCAGGATAGCCCAGCAAATTGTCCATTCTGGGCACTGGCACGCCAAACCCCCCGCGAACCTGACATACCTCGGGACATTGGCGTTTGGCAATGCCACGTCCCACCCACCATTGCTTGACTGCATGTGATGCCTGACGGGAGAACAACAACAACAAACGCATAACTGTTCTGACCGGGAAAAACGAAACCTCCAAGAAAGCTACAACATCACAATCACAAAGAACAAAACCAACGTACGAAAAAGGTTTCACCTGCACACACCATTCGAACGATGATTTTGCGACTGCAGGCCGCCCTATTGAGGGCCCCAATAGGTGTCGGCCGGGTTGCCTTCGTTCCGACTTCGACTCTCTCTCTTCTCGAATGTCACTTTGGGCTAGCAGCGTCGGCATGGTGGTTAATCGTTCGAATCGTCGAAACAATCAAACCGATCCACAAACCAACAACCGAGAAACCTTCAGTCGAGTCAATGCAATCAATCTGCGGCGACAAGCCTATTCCATTTTCAAGTCTTACCACATCAACAGCTGCAACAAGCTTATGGCAATTCTTATCGTTCAACTCAATCTACCTTTGCCTATCGACTGCTCCGATGCAGCGACTGAACATTCGATCGGATTTCGACCTCCAGTTACCGACTGAACAATCAGTCAAAGAACAAAGTGAACAAGGAAATTGGCCGGCGCCGGCCACGGGATTGGGAGAATCCCAGCGGAGGAAACTTTGAAGTCTCAGTCAAGAGACATCTTGAAACATCCCATCAAGGGATTCTTGGGGAAGATGTAGTCTCATCCACATGAAGTGGGAGACACCTTTTTGTTTGAGAAGGAGAGAGGATTGATCCAAGGATCAGATCCATTTTTTCAATGTTCTTTCCGCATGAAGTGGGAGAACGGTTTTATACCTGGAGATGAGAGACAGGGCTAGCCTACAGGGACTAGCTCCTATGAGAGTTGACAGTTCTCAGCCACACTTGAGGTGGGAGAAGGACCTTTTATTTTTCTGGGATTGAAGGACGGACTGGCTCACAGAGACCAGCTCCTGCTGAGTACTTGTATCAATCTCACCATATCGTGGGAGACCATCTTATCTGGGGACGACAGAGAAAGAGAGACTTGAAATTGAAAAACACTGGGTAAAAGCTGATCAAAAGACAAAAAAAAGACAGCTGGAAGACTGGTTTGTGATATGGGTTTCTTGTTATCTTGATGTATCCCGTTCAAGGTTTTTACCTCGTCACAGACAAAAGTGACGAGGATGTTTTCCTTGATCCACTGCCCGAATGGGGGGATTTTGTTGTATCTGTTGACTTTGTACTTTCCTTTTTTCTTTTTCCCTTTTTTTAGTTTTGAATCGGAATGCTCGAGTTTCCTTTCAACTATTCCTTTTCTCTTACTTTCGACTGGACTGTGCAGTGTAGATGTGGATGTAGACTGTCCTCAAGGGCAAAGTAGCGGTCCCGTAGGGCTAAATTTCGTATCTTGCACACTTTTGGGTCTTATTTTTAGGTCGCTTGATACTAGTCCAGCATGGTATTATCCTTGCCCCTGTCAGTAAGATGACAGTAGGCATGCGCGGCGCTCCTAGAGACTGTCCTCCATCGATGGTCTAGGCAACTGTCCACGCGAGATAACCATCAGATATCCTGCAGTATTCTATCTCATTCTATTCCCTCATTCACTCCCCATCCCCTTCTTCATCACTTGCATCATTCTGGTCACGAGCCTCCATCATGACCGCACACGAGCGTCTTTCAGCCAACCGCCAAACAAATGACGCGTACCTCTTTAACAGTGACATGTGGCAGTTAGTGCTGCCGCTAGGTTAATCTCCGAAGCTTGGACTAAAGCCTAGATCATACGGCAAGCTTAGCCTGGACGTGGCAGATGCGTCTTGGGTTACCCAAAACGCATGCTCTCAAGGCTTCCAAAACTTAATTAAATTATCTCAGTATTAATGAGCGTCCCCGCCCGGAAGAGCGGCCTTTTGCCTCCTACTACACCGACGCCTTCATTATGTCCCGCCTAGAAACGCTACCAGACGAGCTCTTGCTGCTCATCGCCTCTTTTGCGATGTCGCAGTCAACCATCGCAGCTTTGGCTCGGGCTAGTCACCGTCTGTACTCGATCTACGACCCCTGTCTGTATCGATGGAATGTTGTCCATGGCCACTGTTCGGCCTTGTACTGGGCTGCAGAACATGGCAATATGGCCACATTCCAAAAGGCGCTAGATGCTGGTGCGCCTCTGTCAATCGAACGTCCGCGCGGGGAACTTAGAAAGGGGCCAGTGGTTTTTCGCTTTGGCAGGGAAAGGGAGCTTCATTTCCGTGACTTTCGACCACATCCTCTGTCGCTCGCTGCAAAGGGCGGCCACGAGGCCATTGTTCGTTTCATCATTGAGAAGGGTGCGAGTCCAGACATGGCAGATCCAGAGAGGTTTACGTTGCTCTCGCTGGCAGCTATCCATGGCCATGTCTCTCTCACAAGGGCCTTGATAGCCTTAGGTGCGCGGCAGAATATCCCAAGTTTCATGGGACATCACCCCCTGGCGCTTGCGTCCTACCAGGGCCACGAAGAAATAGCTGCCATCCTGCTTTCCGATCTGAAGAACCATTACAACAAAGTTTTCGATGACCAGATAAAGGAGGCGCTTGTTTCGGCTGTTACGGGTCGCCGTAAAGGGATTGTCCAGTTACTGGTTAGTCATGGAGCTGCGGTCAATTTCTTTTACCACTTCTGGCAGAATCTATTGAACACTGCCGCCAAGAATGGGGATATGGATATATTGTTGTTGCTTCTCAAGCACGGGGACGGCTCAAACAGAACCTTGAACCCGTGATTATACTATGCTCCATTAACGCATGAGATTTTACATGATCGTGAAGAGGCAGATGTCAACGTGCAGGGTCCCGGATGGCCTATAAATGGATATGGCGTCATCTACAGCCATGTCCTCTTCTGGCCTGTGGTGCAGCAGCATGAAGCAATGGTTAATACATTACTTGAGCGTGGCGCAGACGCCGACATTGTTGATTTGGTTCTACAGTCCCGGCCATGACGAGGAACTACGGGCTGTACAAGCGAGCCTGAAGTCAATGTCTTGATTGGACATTTCCTAGTGGCAGATTTAGCCCTAAAAGACGCTATCTCGTAGTTAATGAACTTCGAACCCTTTCTTCCCCACTTTCTCACAACCGTCGACTTCAGACTCCAGCGACCTGTCTTCAACATGGATAACGGTGGCATCGCATTCAACGGCTACACAGCCTTAACCGGCTGGGACACATACTCGTCTCGAAACCAAGATGATCGCACCACAGCCCATTTGATTCGTCAGGGCATGACGCCTCCGAAGCAACTCTCGCGTGCACTGTATATACCGCGCCACGACGGGAAGGTGTCGCAAATCACCCTGCACGATATCAGTGCGCAGTACACCGCCGCCACTGATGGGATTCTCATCGGATCAAGCGAGTACGTGGTAGCTCTTGGGCTGATGCAGAAACCCCGCAATGAGGGTTCGAACGGCGCTTCTGTGGTGTATGACGTGACGTTCAGAAAGCAAGGAGAAGAGGTTGTGGGTTCGGTGAGATATCAAGGAGTGGCGGGAGAGCAGCCGCCAGAGCAGTCGGTAGAGGTCGAGCTGTATGTACAGTGCAGTACAATGCATCACGCAAACGAATAATTGAGAATCGCCGACTAACCAATTGCAGGGCTATTGCAAGTGCTGACGACACAGCCGGGTTCCTGACTAGTAAGGACTCGGCTTCTATGGGGTCAGCCGGCACAGAGACGACTCGAGTGTCAATGTCCTATCCGGCTGTCCCGTCGGAGACACGTAATGCGCCTCATCAAGCACCCTTAGCTTACTTCCAGGTAAAGGTAGCTGCAGAGACCTCGACCTGGGAATGGCAGACGCATGCCCACCACCATGGGCGACTGCGGTACACGCTTGTTCGCCTTCCGGTGCAGGATCAGTCGGCTGACGCCTGCGGGGAAGAAGTCCTTGCGATCTACAACCATGTCGGAGTGGGTGCGTCCGTGTCGCTGCCGTACAGTGAAGGAGTTCTTCTACTTCCTCCCCGGGCAGATCCTCGAATGGAGGCCATGGTGGTAGCCAGTCTGTTGACAATGCTCTGGCGTTTACGCGACTTGAGCGGAGGAGCAGGGGGGAAGCGGGGGGCCGGGGTGGCAGACTCAATGAAGAAGCGGGTTGATTATCTGAAAGGATTGCTAGGGCGAAAGGTATAGCGGCCGGGCTTGTGTTCTTTACCTGCTTAGAATGCTGTGGCTATCTTGACCTGTTGTACGTTTGTTTGGTGTAATGAAAGGGTACATCAGTTCAACTATGATGGCGATAATCAATATCGGCATACGGAGAAGATGTCTTGCATATATCAAACTTGCAGTCACTGCTTCAGATTTCCACCTGCTATCAAGATCTCGCTTGTCTTTTCCTCTCCAAAGGCCTAAAACAAGGCTTGCCGGCCTGTTGTTCCTTGGTCGTCAGATATATCTATGTCAACCCCCGGTGAAGAAGCCATTGAGCCACACTCTCATCTACAAAACAAGCACGGTGTAAAGGCGTGGCCCCGAATCCATCCTGGGCGTTCAAGTCTTACTTCTCATTACTTCTCAAGGATTGAGACTTGGCTGTTCAACGAGTGTTAGAAACAGTCCCATTACGGGCGAGGTTCGTCTGGAAGAACCGAGTGAGACGGTCAAAGGGGATGAGATCCACGCGATCATAGAGGTCGACATGGCCGGCGCCAGGAATCCAGAGCAGCTCCTTTGGCTGGGCGGCGCGGGCGTACGCATCCTCGCTGAACTCGCGGGAGTGAGCTTGGTCGCCGGCGATGAACAGCAATGGACGGGGGGCAATCGATTCGATATCGTTGAAGGGGTAGAAGTTCATGAACTTGAGGTTGCTGGTTAGAGTAGGGTGGGTGGTGAGCTCGGGGGTTGATCCGGCGGGGGTGAACTCGCCGCGGGAGGTGCGGTAAAAGTCATAGAATTCGCGCCCGACGGTGTCGGTGCTGGGCGTCAACTCGTTTGGAGTGCCGCTGGTGTACTTGGTCTGGCTGGGATCCTCCAGCTCGGTCCAGCGCTGCTGTGCCGCGTCACTGATGATGGCCTGGCGTTCGGTGAGACTCTGGGAGTGACGCAGCCCGTTGCGGTTGACGGCGCCCATGTCGTACATGCTTGCGGTGGCAATGGCCCGAATGCGCGGGTCAATCTTGGCCGCGCTGATGACGAAGCCACCACTGCCACAGATGCCCACTGCACCGATGCGCTGGCGGTCGACGGCAACCACGTTCTGCGTGCCGAGGTAGTCGACCGCGGCGCTGAAGGCTTCGGCGTATAGATCGGGGGACACGGCATTACGCGGCTCCCCGGAGCTTCCGCCCCAAAACTGGAGGTCGAGGGATAGGGTCACGAATCCCTGTTCCGCCAGCTTGGTGGCATACAGGTTCGCACTCTGCTCCTTCACGGCGCCCATCGGATGGCCCACAATGATCGCTGGAGCATCGCCGCTGCGGGTCAGGTTCTGGCTGCGGGGGACAAAGAGGTTGCCGGCCACCGTCATCTGGAATTGGTTCTTGAATGTGATCGGCCGCAGGGTGACACTGTCACTGCGGTAGAAGTTGTCTGCGCCATAGGAGAGGTTCTGGGCGGTAGCCGACATTGCGCAAAGCAGTGCGGTCAGGCTAAGGGCTGTCGGAATCTTCATGGTATTGCGACGGGGGTTACTCGTTCGAAAAGAAAAAGACTAGTAGAATGGTTGAGGTTAAGGAGAGAATGATTCTGTCTCAGGTCCCAAGGCACGGTCGACCGGTGGTATAAATAACCACGCTGGGAGGTTGCACGCCATTGTTCCTACATCATATGCACCGGAGAGTGCAGATCAAGGCCCTTGCAAGGAATGCATCGTGAGGGACATTGTCATCATGCCAAGATACTTGGCTCTCAGTGGAGTCAGGTGAAGTCACTGGAGTCAGGGGACATTACTGGTCAAGTTTGATCCAAAAGCGAGTTGCTGACATGTGGGGGCCTGTACAGCCCGTTTCGCTGCATGAATGATCCATGGTAATAATTCATAACAGCCATCCGAGGCTATCGAGCCGGGAGGCTGACTCTAATCCATGGATCATACGAACACGGAAGTACCCCGGAGGAAGAGCAATGGCATTGCCTGCGGAAAGATAAAAGAGTTCTTCTCCTTGAACTATGCTGCCTTGGGTGCACGCAACTTCCTGATTTTTCTGCCAATCCCACGATAAGCCAACTTGTACGCGTCCTCATCTACCGATCAAGCCTCATTCATCATGGCCCCTTACATCCACACCGGGCCGGTCGACTGTGAGCGGGACTTTGACCCCAGCAGTGTGAAGGGAAAGACTGCCATTGTGACAGGAGGTAGCCAGATTCAAATGATCTCACACTAGCATGATTTTGCACTTGCTTACAAACATACAGGTGCGAGTGGTCTTGGTGAAGCTTATGTGCGGGCGCTCGTTGCCGCCGGGTATGGAACACTCCTTGAGATCTCAGCTCATCATCCATCCACAGGAGCTAAAAAGTAATATACTAGGGTCTACGTCTGCTTCGGAGACATCGACTTGGAGAAAGGGCAACGCCTGGCGGCAGAGCTGCCAATGTAGGATCCACCTCGACACTCTGGGCTGAGCATAGTCCATCACTGACCAGAACCTTCTTGCCTCATCCAGGACGAAATTTGTTTCCTGCGACGCGGGCAGCTGGGATGACCAAGTCCGACTCTTTGAACAAGCTGTCTCTCTCTCCCCAAACGGCCGCATCGCCTACGTGGTGGCCAACGCCGGGATTCATCGCCCGGATGAAGTCTTCGAGCAGCCACATCCGGACCAGGAGCCTGCCAAACCGGATTTAACCATCATCGACATTAACATCAAGGGTCCATTGTACACTGCCAAATTGGCCGCCCACTATTTCATCCGCCAAAACGGTTCAACGCCCACCCCTGACCAGGAGGATACCTGCCTGATTCTCATCGGCTCAGGGGCGGCGTTTCTGGACTGTCCCCGCGGGCCGCAGTACAGTGCGAGCAAATGGGCCATGCGGGGCATCATGCATTCGCTCCGGAGGACCACTTACTATTATGGTTCCCGGGTCAACGTCATTTCCCCTTGGTATGTCACCTACCTCTTTATTGCGCGCGTTGTGGCGTCATGAGGGCGTCCGGCGTCCTTTGTGGCGTATGGCTAATGGATAATTGTTGGCTAGGTACGTCCGAACCAATATCCTGCCGGAGAAGACGTTTGAGCACGTCTCCAACATCGGGGTTCAATTTGCCACGACTGAGGATGCAGGGCAGTGTCTCCTTCGGATACTTAGTGACCCTAGCGTCAACGGTCACTCCTTCTTCGTCACCGCCAGGAAATGGGCGTCCCGGGGATATGTGGACTTGGATCTGGATGATTACCCAGGCAATGCGCTGCTCGGAGAGATCCAAGAAGAGCAGATGCTGAGTGCCCCGGTTTCGGCGGGCTTGTTCATTTAACTTGAAATACATAGCACGAGTGTTCATTTCAATGACCCATCACGCATGTTTGATGACTCGATCCAAATGTAGAGCTGATTTGGAGGCCCTAGCTGCCGATCCTCTGGGATGGATTCATCATCAATTGCAAGCGGGTCCGGCTTGGCGTAAGCAAGGTGCATTAGCGCCCGGAGAAAGAGTCAGTCTATGAAAATAGACATTTATTGCATAGCTGGTAGGCAGAAACTTTCTGGCTCTCTGCCAACTAGTCTAAGTATATTATTCTTGGCATGTTAACCAGATCAGGCTAGAGACGTAAGCACCCTGCATTAGTTAGTTAACTAGGGGAACTCTAATGTTGCTGTCAGCATCTGTTGGAAGTAAGTCCCAGTAACGAGCATATATCGTTCTGACTTCTGAGCCCTCTGTGGATCCCTGTACTTGCCACTACTGTAGTCGATTCTTGTCAGCACCTTGCATTTAGGCTCCGTCTTCGCGCCTTCTAGCAGATTTTATGATGTATCAGTTCTAATACTGCATGGAGTGTATACAAGCCATCATCAGAAATACACCGCATTACGAAATGATTCCACTAGCCAGCATGCCTCAGCAAGCAGGTGTTCGTGCGCCACAGGATGATTGGACGGGCGTCATAGATCGAAAAGAACGGAGGAAATTACAGAATCGGTTGAATCAGCGACTCTATCGTGCGTATTAACATGAACTTGATACAGCATCAACCCTCGGCAAGCAGATGATAGACAAAACTTCAAAGCTGACACCCACTTTTGCTAGGCTGGAGGAAGCGGGTAGATCTAGTAGGACCGCATTCCGAAACGAGCATATTGGCTCCCCCTGCTTCTGCTTCTTCGTCCATTGAATCCACCTGGGACAGATCTCTGCGCGATTTCTATTCGGCCGCCGCCGCCGCCGCAGAAGTACCTGATCAATTCACATGCGCCAACGCTCCGCCTCATGCGCTGCAGTTCCGGCAATGGTTTGAAACGGCAGCCTACCAGAGCTACTGGAAAGGCTCTCCACAGCGAGACCACTTGATCAGTCTCTGCCGCCTCAACGTCCATCGCGCAATCAACGAGAATATTACCCTGATCGGCATGACCCCCGAATGGATGAAAAGCGATGATGCCATTTCGATCTTCAATCTCCAGCAGCCCAGTTTTGCCCCGGAGCGAATCCCACCGAGCTTACGCCCGACCCTCATCCAGCTGCAGGTCCCGCATCATCCATGGCTGGATTTTTTCCCGTTCCCCCGCATGCGCCACCGTCTGATTCTCGCGGGCGACTCGTTCGATGATGATGAGCTGTGTCATGACCTTATGGCGTTTTGGGATACGAGGAACACGGCCGCGACGCTGCTTGTGTGGGGCGACTCATGGGATCCCAAGAACTGGGAGGTCACCGAGAGGTTCGCGCACAAGTGGACGTGGATGATTAGAGACTCTCCTGAGCTGTTGGCTTCGACGAACTTTTGGAGGCGAACCCGGGGAGAAAAGCCTTTAAATTGGAAGCATATTCTGCAGTCGCCGCAAAGGCAGCAGATAGATGTTTAGGGCTGGTCGACTGAACTACTTCACAGATGACTTCTACTTTGGTCGCTGTTGTCTATGATATTGCGATAAGAAATATATAAACAGGGTTTCATGATTTGTACTAGAACATGGCGATTAGGCGGAGAGTATGCATCTCATCACAGCCAAGCCGCATCATGACTGTGGCGCAGGCCCGCAATTAAGACTTTAGTATCTGACCTGAAGCTGACCTGTTTGCTTATCTAGTGTATCCATTTTGCCAAGTACAGTGACTGTCATAGAAGACCAATAGTACTTACGTCTCTGAATCCTTCTTTCTCCTTCTCACTCCACCACACACATGGCCAATCAGTGCCATGTATGGGCTGAACCATACCAGGTTACCAACAGTGGCTTTGAAAAGCAGCCTCATTGGTACAAAATATCAGACCTCATCTGCTGATGCAGGAATTATCTACGTACAGAGATAGCCTCACCATATTTTTGGTAGGACAGCTGGAACACATCTCTCTTATAATAGTGAATTGGAGGACGTATCCAGTATAGAAACCAGACTAAGAGTTTAGTACTTCCCTCTTCTTCAGGAAGGCACCACAATGAATGCCTTGCTATGTGCCAGAATATCCTTGAAGACAAAAGCATAAGACGTCATCAAAATGTTGAGCAGGTTTTGGATGTCCTTGGCAAGGCTTGGAACTAGCACAGCTGTCTACCATACCGGAGCTTGGTGGGCTGGAATAATAGTCAGATGATGGTAGAAGAATGGAATGCTGTTTTACTAGGCTCATCCAACAGTTATTCAAAACTAAATGGTTATAAGACTATTTGAATTATAATATATCTTAGTATGGAATATATTATAAACCTAGAACTTAGTTATTTTATAAAACAGCATAATAAGTTAGAAACTATAGTTTCTTAAAACTATATATCTTATATTATTAAATATTTGCATAGACAAATAGAGAGTCTCTTGTACTCCAACGCGACACGTCAAAAAATCAACAACTTTTCAACCACCATCTACCTCTCATTAGTTGATGATTCGATACCTCAATTAGTTGACGATTCGATATCTTGACTAGTTGATGATTAAGTATCTCTACAGAGGAGAAATCGAATCATCAACTAGTCAAGATATCCAATCGTCAACCATTAAGATATCGAATCATCAACTAGTTGTGGCATTGAATCATCATTTAGTAATTATCAAATATAACTATTAAAAATATCATCATCTTAGCCACTATATCTTAAGGAATAAAGCATTTCTTCCTAATATAGAGTTCTCACTAAATAGTACTTTTTTAAACATATTAAATGGTCGGACATGTCATACTTTTCTGCTAATGTAGTATGCTGAACTACCATTTTACAACAGTATTCTAATAACCATTATTCTAGCCCACCAAGTTCCCATATGGTAGGGAATACAAGTCGGCATGTCCTAAAATAGAAGTCGAACGAAGTTGATATCATCTTTATTAGCCACTAGACACTGATTATGCTAATCTGCTTATTATGCTAATCCTGCTTATTGTGCTTATTGTGCTTATTGTGCTTATTGTGCTTATTGTGCTTATCCTGGTATTTCCATCTGGAGCATTGAGGTCACAAAAACGTAGTATTACTTCTTACTCATATTCTATTGGAGCTTTTCAGTCAGGTGCGTCCATATAAGTTCTATAAATGGATCGTTTCTCCCCTCGGCTTAAAATCGCGGACATCCTAATATACGCAAATCATTTTTCAAAACCATCCATACCTATTTACTCCCATCTGACACCTTGTTAAGAATGGCGGCTAACAATATGGCACCGCGTGAAATAAAGGGTACTCCAGGCAATCATAACCTCTCTGACGTTGTGGAAGATATCCTCAATTACAACTCGGATTTACCATACGAGGTCATCTACATCCCACTGCACCCGACAAAATATGTTTACAGGATTACCTGTGACGACATTAAATCCGTCCCAAAAGATCGAAATTATGTAAACTCCTGCCTTCTCCAAGCACGAGTTGAGCGAGTACGCCCAAGAGATCCATCAAACCCGGTTGGAAGCGCCCACATATTCCGAGAGCCACAACCCTTTCAGATCGAAGCTGTGCCTAGAGAAGGTGAGGCGGAAAAACATGGAGATGCAGTTCAATAAGAGATGACATTGGTTTTCGCTGTGTCTTTTACCGGTGCCGGTTCGATGCCACTTGCCAACAGCACAGGCTCCTCGGCCTTGATCGAAGAGCCTTCTCTAGACTGGGCAAGAGATAGCAAACTGGGATTGGGCACGCAACCGGAGGTGGAAGATAAGCCCAAGTGGCCACCGGTATTAGTCCCGGAGGGTGCACATATCACATCCACAATGATAGAAGGGGAACAGCCTCCTATTCCGCAGCCTACATCACCGCCGCCTATCAGCCCATGTGAAAGAGTGTAAGTACTCCAAAATAGTAGTGGCTTCCTCTGCTAATCAGTATAACAGCCCAGGGGCACCAGTCCTTAGCCTAGCTCTGAGCTGTAGCCCAACAATGCCTCTGACAGGGAGTCTGGAGATCTCTATCAGAGTGATATACCACGGTCTATCGGATAATGTTAAAGAAGAACTCTGGCCGATCACTTTCCACACCTGGGCATTCAAGCCGGTAGATAGCCAATTCCGCGTCTATCGCCATCGCTGTCGAGATCATTCTAGTCTAGAGACAGAGGAGGAATGGGAGACATTTTACGCCGACGGCCATCGACATCAGTTTTGGGACAATTCCGATAAGCTGATAAACGTGTTTGAGAACCGAGATAATCAGCTTCTGACCCTCTTCCCTGGGGAATCCTGGTCAGACTTCTGGACAATGACGGCGGACGGGGACGGGCTCCCCGATGCCCTGAAACCCGGCGAGCGGCTCCAATACCAGTTCAAGGGGAATACATTGGACCGGTGGGATTATGGAACGGCCGAGTCTCACGCGCAGACCATCGTAACGCTGCCTGGCTCGGGGGTGGAACCGATTTCGAACCCTAAGGATACTGAAGGCCGGCCGAAAGTGGTCGTACCGGCGCAAACATCGTGAAGTGGACGGTGGTTGAATATTGAACACTTCCTGTTTGGATTCTGCTCTGCGTGTTTTATTCTAGCGAGTAGCGCTATTATAATATCAACTCCAGAAGGGTCTGGAGGGTGGCACCTGCTTTCTTTGATAGCACAGCAGGTGCCTTGACAACCTCTTAACATGGGCCCAGGAGAGAATTCTCACATCTGATCGAATGAAAATTAGTAGCAAATTATTGGGGCTTGATGAGAAAAATTCTTGGAGTAGGGCTCTAGCAGGCATCCTGAAATGCTTGCTTTTTACCTCACGTGAGAAGAATAAGCGCCAAAGACGCAAGCCTCGTCCTCAGCCTTGGGGTATCAAAACTTGTGCCTCCACCGACCATGCCCCTTACAATCTCTGCATATGGCTCTCGGCTCTGCCGTAGTGGGCAGACTCATCCTTGAACATTAATGCGGACATGAAGGGAAGCTACCTGGCGCATCAGCAACATGGCCAGCGTAAAACGCTTACAACACGGCGCCTACACAGTCGGTTGGCTCTGTGCCTTACATGTGGAAATGGCAGCGGCCAAGGCAATGCTGGACGAAAGACACCAGAATTTACCTCAACCACCGCGGGACAATAACAACTACGTTCTTGGGGAAATCTTCGGACACAATGTAGTGATCGCATGTCTTCCGTCGGGGGAGTACGGCACCAACTCAGCTGCTACCGTCTCGACACAGATGCTCTCCACCTTCCCCAAGATCCAGTTTAATCTGATGGTCGGGATTAGCGG
Organism: Aspergillus lentulus; assembly: GCF_001445615.1. Lineage (NCBI taxonomy): Eukaryota > Fungi > Ascomycota > Eurotiomycetes > Eurotiales > Aspergillaceae > Aspergillus > Aspergillus lentulus. Next base: position 562,590 of record NW_028322118.1, read on the forward strand.
CGGCGCCCCCGGAACCGTGGATATCAGACTGGGTGATGTGGTTGTCAGTAACCCAACAGGGAAATACGGGGGTGTTGTGCAATATGATCTCGGGAAGACGGTTGGCGACGGCTGCTCAGTGCATACAGGCACGCTCAATAGACCGCCACAGCGTCTTCTAACTGCGGTAGGAAACTTGCGCTCTGAGTGCATGATGGGGACGACTCGTGTACCCGAATTTCTCCTCGAAATGGAGAAGAAATACCCTGCCATGTGTGATTTTCAGTACCCGAAGTCTGCCGTCGACAATCTATTCCGTGCCGATTACGACCACCCGGACGCAGAACAGTCGTGTGAGAGCTGTTGTAATAAGAGGATGGTGGTGCATCGAGAGCCACGACTGTCGCAGATCCCCAAAATCCATTACGGGCTGATCGCGTCCGGCAACCAAGTGATGAAGCATGCGGCATCAAGGGATCGCATCGCGAAGGAACATGGTGTTATCTGCTTTGAGATGGAGGCTGCTGGCTTGATGAATCACTTCCCGTGTCTAGTAATTCGAGGGATATGTGATTATGCTGATTCTCATAAGAACAAGGAGTGGCAAAAATATGCTGCGGCAACAGCTGCTGCGTATGCGAAAGAGCTACTAGCCGTGATTCAGGGCTCGGAAACAGTTGCAGGTGCAATGGTCCAGTTCGGCCACATTCCAGGTATATATTCACTATGACAGATGATCAGATGAGCTTAGACTGATGCTGTTGGGTAGAGGATAACCGTGTTGATGAGGCCTCTATGTTTCACTCACTTTCGCAGCGAGATGAATGGCAAATCGCCCGAAACGGTAGGAAGGTTGCGACTGTAAAAACGAACTGGGCTAATGAATACAGTTGGTAACACTCCATTCAACATCTTTGAGCGTCTTTCAGACTATGATCCGTACCGGACATGCCGAGACTATCTGCGAAGAAGATGCCCGGACACGACTACTTGGATTCTAAGCAAAGCAACCTTTAAAAACTGGCTAGAGAGACGGGGTCATTCCTGCCTGTGGCTTACAGGGAAAAGTCAGTGTCCATAGATGGTCTGAGATTCTGATACTGAGTTAGATCTAGTTGGATGCGGCAAGACCTTGGTCACGTATGCTCCTCTGCCCACCGCCAAATGGTTATACCATAAACCAACTGACCCGATATGATATAGAAGCACCATAGTACAGTTTTTGGAGACTCTCCACAGCGACTCGTCTACCCTCGTCGCGCATTTCTTCTACAGCCATCGCAACCGAGACCGTCTAAAGGCGAGGGATTTGTTTGAGAGCTTCACAAAGCAAATCCTGGCATACTTGTCTCGCATCGCTAAACCTTTCCCGGCAGCGGTCGTCAAGAACCTTAAAAATCTTTACAAGGTTGGCAGCTACCCCTCTTCCTTGAGAGAAATGGTGGAAGATGTCTTCCTATTAGCCTGTCGCGCGGTTCCGAATGCCATCTATGTTGTTGACGGATTGGACGAATGCGAGCGATCTGAAGTGCTAGAAATCTTTGAAGTATTCCGGGCGATGATTTTGCAAAATAATTCCAGAATCCTGGTTTCTGGGCGTGATGGAATCGATCTAAAGCAGGCAATTCCAGGCGCCATGACTATTGGAATTGCCAATCAAGGAAATGGCAACGATATTCGCAAATTCGTTGATTGGAAAATAGACGAGAAATCTCGCGACCGTCCGTTGACCGAGAATTTGGCCTTGCTACAGGATATCAAGCGGAAACTCTTGGAGAGAGCGGATTGCATGTAAGATATGATGTTTCTACTTACCAGGTTTATTCATCACTGATTTTTCCTCAGGTTCCTGTGGGTCAGTCTGCAGCTGGATATGCTATGGGAAGAATGCTATACAGATGCCGAAATTCAAACCGCCATGGATAACCTACCGAAAGACTTGAGCGAAACATACAACCGCTGCTTAGCTCGAATCAATCAGAAGCATAACCGGTTGGCCCAGAAGGTCTTATATTGGGTATGTGTAGCAATCAAACCTTTTGAAGCAGCTCAGATGCAGGAAGCACTCGCCATGGATCCAGAAAGCGGGTTGGTGGATTCAAAGAATATGCTGCCTCTAAAAGAGATAATCAAGTTTTGTCCACACCTTGTCATCTGGGACACCAATGACAGAATCCATCTCACTCACGCCTCGGTAGGTCAGTTCTTGGAGGAGAGATCTGCCCAAGTCAGTCGACTCTGGGGTAACTACACCCTCAATGAGGCTAGGGCTGAACTAGGCGAACTTTGTATGACCCATCTCCTCTCGTTCGGTTCAGTGGAACGTCGCGAAAGTGGCCGTGGCCAGGTGGATGTGAGCCGATTCCTGCAGGCCGTCAAAAAGCGCGTCCCGTATGCCGAGGCACTGAGACTTTGGACGCCGCGAACAGCGCAGATATCCTGGCCACCGAAACTTCCACCGAGGAGAGCCATGACAGAGGCTTCGGCTTTCTTCGATTTTGCCAGATATCACTGGGCGCGGCTAACTGATGGGACTGACCAGAGCTCACCATCGTGGGCAAAGTTCACGAAGATCGCACTGGAGCAACACTGCTCATTGCAGGTTCACCCCTGGGAGTCCATTGGACAATCAGCCGAGTCACATTGCGTCGCGGCGTCGGGATGGGCCATCGCCAATAGACATCAGCCTCTTTTCTCCCTTCTATTGGATACAAATGAACCAAAAATGAACAAGAGCGTGTTCAATATCCCTCTCTATCACTACAACAATATTCCGCTCTTGCATCTCGCCGCTAGGAACGATTTTCCGAGCGCGGTAGGACATTTAGTCAGGCTCTCTAAGCACCCGCTCCTGGATCATAAGAGAAGACTGGCTCTTCATCACGCAGCAGAGACAGGTTCTCCCCGTGCGATGGGACTATTACTGCCACGACTGAGCACAAGCATCAATGACAGGGATGTGGACGGGTACACGCCTTTACATCTTGCCGCAATGAATAAATGCAATGACATGATTGAACTCTTGATTAGTAGGGGCGCGAGCCTGTCTATCACGGACAAGAAGAAAAGGACAGCCTTATTTTATGCCGTCGAAAATTTTGACTGCAGCACGGTGCAAGCTCTGATCTCCAAGGGGGCGGACATCAATACAAAGGATTCGATACTGCGGGGTCCTCTTTTTGTGGCTGCAGAAGGGCTTAACACCTCAGCTGTCACTTTGCTAATTTACCACGGCGCTGACATCGGAGTACGTGATAAGTATGGATACAGAGCTCTTGATATGGCCGCATCGTCAGTCTTACGGACCGTTGTATCACCCAGGACTGCAGGTGAACAGGTCAAGCAAGCTCTCTACCTGGCCATTCAGCATGGGAATGTCTCTGTTGTCGATTGCCTTCTACAGCTAGGTGTAAAGCTGAACTGCTGTCTCGATCGAGCTGCTTCTCCACTAAGTTTGGCTGTCCGGCTCGGTAATTTCGCCATTGCAGAGCTACTCGCCGACGGATGGACGTCGACTGACGATGGATCTGATAATACGGAAGAACTCCCATCGTCCCGAGCACATCTCTACAGAGATCGGCTCATCATTCGCGCCCTGGAGATTGGAAAGGATCTGAATTATGGCCTTTTTCATCAAGCTGCGCAAGCTGGCCGCACAGATGACATGATATCGCTGGTGGATAACGATGAACGACAACCCTTCGATATTTCTTCGATGATGGCCATCATAGCATGCATTTTCGGCCACGCCGAAGCAATAAACGCCCTGAATGATCAAGGATACATCTACGATGCAGCTTCCATAATGCGGGGCGTAGATTCCCTAGGCGTAGATTCCCTAAGTACAGATCTCGCTGAGCGCCTATTCAGGCCGGACCGACTCAGAATGTTCAACGACCCATATAGAGCCCTCAGGCTCCTTCTACATATTGCTAGAGAATTTGACCGCGCTGAGGTTGAGGCCACAATCTTCAACATCATTTGGCGAATACCTTCGCCAACCCCGGAAGCAATTGACAACCGCCACATTATTGGTTACCCGGAAGACCCTGACCCGTTATAGGACCCTGTCAAATCAGAAGGTGACGCTAAATAAAGTGAGGGTAAAGGATCATTGAAGGAGCGCCAGTTGTGATGGTGGGCTACATGCATACATGCGGGATGATAGATCACATCCCCACTACCCCCAGTATCTATATGCACATCACAACTTCAGATATATTGCTTGACCGGTTATTCAACGCAAAGGAGATTTCCGCACAAGTTGATTTCAATATAGAGGGCAAAAACCATCAATATACCTTCTGTTCTCGAACAAGATGTGGCGAAACTGGCTATGGGTTGATGAGTATGTTGCCATATCCCAAATAAGGCTTTACATAGAGCCACGCTGATCTGCTTATAACAGCCATGACCTCTTGGCCCAAGCCACCCCGAGAAGATGAATGCTTCGAAGCCATGATCACCGACCTCAAGCCGGATGCCACCTTCTGGAGCGGTGGAGACCACTATGGCAGCCGTCAATATAACTCGCTCCATTTGCTCAACAAATACTTCTCCAAGTATCCCGAGAAAGCCAACGATGCCCCCTGAGCATCAAGGGCGCCATGGTTTCGGATGGCAAGCTTGACTGCTCCCGCCAAAACATTACTCGCAGTGTCAACGCCAGTCTGGGCGGAAAGAAGCAGATTGATTTCTTCCAGTGTGCAGGGCAGGATCCTTCCGTTAGAATAGAGGACATGGTGGAATTAGTTGGCAGATCTAGTCAGATCAGAGAAGATTATGGGCATCGGTCTAAGCGAGGTGAATGATGCAGAGACCATCAAACGAGCGTACGTCCTCTACTCTCTTCTCAACCTGCTGCTCCCAGTGACAAGTTGAAGACTAACGTTCATGACCAAAGAGATACGGAATCTACCCAATTGTCCTCGTCGAAGTGGAACTATCCATCTGGGACACACACGCTCTCCACAACGGCGTACTCAAAACCGCGCTGAACTTGGTATCCCCGTGATTGCTCGTCCCGTCTAGGCCGACGAGTCCTGGCCGGCGCGTTCACTACAGCATTCGACCTTCCGGGTGCCGACCCCCGGAAGAAGCTGCCTCGATTTCAGGACGAGGCCATGAAGCAGAACATCAAGCTCGTGAACGAAGCCAAGGCTCTCGCGGCTCGCAAAGGCGTGGCTCCGGCGCAGATTGCGCTAGGCTGGATCTTGACGCTCAGCGGCAGACCTGGAATGCCGACAATTATTCCCATTCCTGGTGGATCGACCAGTAGCAAGGTTACGGTTGTCTGATAAAGAGATGGTGGAGATTAATGAGATTATACAGCGTAATCAGGTGGTTGGGGCTCGTTGTTGAATTGGTCTATCGCCATACCCTCGAGCGATTTGATCCTTGGACTGAGTAAGGTTAGGGCTTTGGTGATTTCGCGTACAGAGCCTAGTTCGGAGTCTCGAGCCATTTCAGCTATGAATAGGCGAAACCAAAGCATGTCCTGAGCCCCGCGCAGAGTATAACCCCTTCGCAATTCACGACTGACAATTCGAAGTAACCAATAGTTCAGAATGAGGATCTTCCAGGGAGCCCAATGCTTGAAGTACCATTGACCAACGCCAAACTCCAGTTTTCCAAACCCATATATACATGCTATATCATACACTCAGCCATAAGAATCACCACCGCATAATCACTCCTTCTTCGACTCCTCCCCCCCATCCTTCTGCCCCCACGTCCACACATCCCAAATATGCTCCTTGATCAAATCCCCATACCCCTTTCCCTCCTCCAACGCCTTCTGCTCCTCCCTCAGCCGCCGTTCCTTCCACCCCTCCGTCTCCCCACCCATCCAAATCCGCTCCGCAACGCCCCTCTCCTGCTCCCGCCTCGCCTTCAACCTCTCCAGCTCCTCCCCCACTAGACTTCCCTCACGGATCTGCGCATCCCGCGCCGCACGCAGTTTCGCCTGGACCTCCTGCGCTCGCTGGCTCGGGAGATCGGCTATGACCAGTGACGGGGTGGAAGAAATTCGTGCCTCGATGCGCTCGACGATACTCCGCCCTGTGCGTTCGCGGGTGAGGTGGTTTGCGGAGACGCAGAAGGCGCCGGCGAGGAGGACGGTCAGGTGGTCTAGTTTTCGGGGAGGCAGGGCGATGAGCACGGGTGAGGCGATCAGGAAGGTTAGGGCGGCGTAGTGTTTGAAGCGGAGGTAGTCTGCTTCGCGGGTAGAGTGGATGTCTTGTTCCGGGGTGTTTGTGGTCATTTTCTGTGGCAGGTCTGAGTTGTGGATTCGGAGGAAGTAAGTTTGTTTAGGATGATTTGGATTTGATTTGAATTTTGATAGGTTGTCACTGTATTTAGTTATGAAGACTTATGTCGATGGTGGTTGATGCAAAATTTACGGTGGCCGGAGTAGCCAGAGATGCAGTCGGCTGGCATTCTCTGGCTGCCTGGACTTTCAGGCACAGATTCAGGGTACTTCAAGAACAGTACATTTCAGGCAGCACATTCGAGGTTAGAAGATAGACACAGTTTAATCACCTCTCATATAGGTCTAGGGTATAACAAATCTGAATTGTTCGTAACTGTCAGTTTCTATCTGATCGTCCTCTTAACAAATCGCCAGCCAGGAGGGGGTTGGAATTGTCATGAGGCTATGCGAGTACAGAGTACAGCCATCAGATGTCTCAGTATGCAAAACAGATATGATACCCTTAAGCATATGTATGTGAGGAATGTCGACTTGAAATGAAAAATGATCTGGATTGTCGATGTGACTAGTCACGTGATTTCGTCGTCTATGCAGTACGGATCGAGCGTTCCTATTTCCACAACATCGCTGTTGGCCTGTAGTGAAGAAATCCTTCCATTCTCTGTCGAAATATGAAATGACGCTGATACATGGTGATTGCAATCCTGGGTAACATGGATGATCATTGTTGAACGTGGATCACTGCGTAATAGTGTGTCTAGCCAGCCCTACGAGACTGAGATCACTTCGGCCTTCGGCACCGACTAGTATCCTAAGATTAGCCCCCGCCAAGCTGGGCAAATGGAGCTTGAGCAAAGCTTAGCCACAAGCAAGACCAAAGATTGGAATTTGACCCGTGGTTTCACCGCAATACTGGAAAATGAGGTTGCCTAACTGCTAACAAGCCACAATACTGTCGTCCTGAGACACGGAGAGACTGCTCGGCAACCTGTCTCATGCGTACTCTATTCTCATTGAGCGATTTGCTGATATCTCAAGATGAAGGAAGATATACAGGGATCATAAACGCCTGAGGTCATATTGTCTGTCGGGCGCTTCTTCTGTTGACATCTCCAGGTAAACAGGAGAGCGCTCTGAAGGTGAAATTTGACTCCTCGGTTTCAAAGTTATTTGATAATGATGCGACACTCAATGAAAGATGAATTAGGGTAAGCTCATCAAATCATCAAAATGACAAAGAAGACTCCACCGACAACGCAAGTCCGCAAGGCTGAGTGCCAAAGAGCGTGGATTCTTTCCGTGCCATGAGTGGTCCACTCCACCCCGACCATATGATTTTCCTCCCTATTCGCAGTTTCAGGGTTGACCTTCCGATCCAAGCACTGTAATTTCCGACTATTAAACTTAGTGGCGGTGCTATTGTACTTTTATCTTTTCTACCGCGTTTCCACCAGGGAAGCCTGGGCTCGCAAGTACATAATAAGCCCACTGCCCACCTTCTCCCGTACCTGTCCTGTCTTCTTTCCCATTCATACTCGCGCCGATCTCTCCGCATCTCATCTCCATCCTTACTATCACACTCATTCCCACTCTACTCTCTCTGTACAAGTGACATATCTATAAAAAAATGGGCCTCTTCGACTTCTTCAAATCCTCCAAGGACTCTGCTCCCGCCCAGCAACAACCCACCTGGGACCCTAACACCCTCACCATGCAGCAGCCCGCTAGCCCCGAGGGCCCGTCTACAGAGCGTGTTGTGACTGAGCAACCGGTTCGTTTTTATCCACTGATCTCTTACTCAAACGGGAATGAATATTGATTGTGTCTACAGAATAACGAGGAGGCCATGAAGATGCAACTGCGCGGTGGTGGCGCCGGAGATGTTTGCTGTGGAGTGTATGACACCCGTGATACTAGGATGGCATTTAAAATTGGCTAATATTGATTAGGTGCGCCGGTATCCTGTGCTTTGAGTGCTGTGAGGAGTGCTGTTAAGCGTTGTTATCGCTGGTCGGGGACTCAAGGCTCATAAGCATGGGAGGTCGTGAGCTATGGTTATACGCTCGGTCCCTGCTGGCTTTGTTTGCCTTGGAGTCTTTTTGGCAATGATGTTTTGCCCTATGATGCTCATTATACCCATTGCTAGCTGATTGCTGGTCATAGAGAATGAATTCTTGAATATTGTGAACTTTTGTTTCGATATCATCCATTGCTTTGGGAACATTTTTCGTTTGAAGTTTTCAACAGGCTGATTTGGTAAAACACAGTCTGGATCAACTTAGCCTGAATGATATGCAGCAGATGACCATGAAACAGTAGTAAAAAGGATTGGAAGCCTTGCTGCACGACTCCGATGACCTCAACCATTGCCACGGTAGGCTGGAACTAGGAGGAGGATCCTCGGTGTCTGTCAATTACCACTTGTTCTTCTCCAGGTCAACGCCAATGGTGGTCGTCTTGGTCAACTCCAGTTTTCCAGCCTCATATTTCACAGTTCCATCTGGCATATAGCCCGCCGCCTGGATGACTCCGGCGCTCACCTCGTCAATGATCTGACTGTATCGCGAGTTGGCGTTGATAAGGCATCTTTTGGTACTCGACTCGCAGTGAGCAACCAAAGCCGCGGTGGTCTTGAAGATACGATGGCATCCGGGACACCTAGTTTTCAGTAGTATTTAGCATCCGTTCCAAAGGACCCAGACAATCAATACGTACTCCATGCCTCTTGCGCCCTGACTCTTCATCAACATATGCTCCTCAAAAACCTTCATGGTCTTGAAGCGTGCTCTGCAAGGACAGACGTATTCCCCGCTGTACGAGTCGAAAAAGTTGGTCGGGTCCCAATTGTGCTGCAGAAAGCGCAAGATCTGGCCAGCATCCGGGGCTCCCACTCCAAAGGGACGCACGTTCTCGTCTTGCTCCCTCTCCGATTCCGGAATTGCTATAAGTCTCCCCTTGCCCTTCCAGGCCCCTTCCCCGGCAGTGTCCGTGATGGCAAGGTCAGAGAACGCCATCAAGTCAGCAGGAGTAGGGTTATCCGTTGCCCTGGCTTTGGCAGCCGTCCTGAGCTCTGGCCAGTGCTTCTGCGACAATGTAGCCGAACCAGCGTCTCCAGGCTTCGGCTGGTTGGCCATCGCCTCGCGGTTGTCGTACTCCAGAGGATTCACCTTGACGCCGCCGTCGACGTCGTCCAAATCACCTGGACGGGGCAGGATGGGAAGGGGCGAGCCCACGCCATTACCGAGAGCCTGCTTGATCATGATCTTCTTCGATCTTTCCTCCAGGAGACGTCTTTTGGTGATCTCGGGACACTCGTCATCTTCGATGTGGCGCATAAGGCCGCCGGCGGTTTTGAAGAGAGCCTTGCAGCCATAGCAGGTCAGGGTTTGCTCGGCACGGTGGTACTACCCATCCTTCAAGTTAGTATTATGTACAAGTGGCTAATGGCATGGTCTGCGTGAAGAAAGACTGGTGAGTCGAGGACAGCTTACCTGGCGAATGTGCCCGTCACGGCCGCCCTCGCTTCGGAAATCGACGCCGCAGATGGGACAGACGATGTGCTTGTTGCTTTTGATCTTGTGGATGAGGTGTCGTTCCTCGTTCTCGAAGTCCTCGTCGCAGCGGGTGCAGTATTCGTGTTCGGGGGCGCAGCTCTTGTGTTTCTTCATCTCCTCGACGGTGTTGAAACGGCGAGAGCAGTCGGGAAAAGTGCAGAGCACTTTTCTGGGTGTACCTGGGTTAGGCATTGTTGATGGTCTTGTGGAAAGTGAGAATATGTAGGAATGATGCTGGTGAAGAAGAGATGCTGTGAGAGTGAAGGGACCTTGTCAATCGAAGAGTAGTTTTGAACTGGAAGACGGGGAGAAGAAGAAGTTAAGGTAGAACTGGATGACAAGTGAGAGACAGTGAAAACAGTGAGGCATCTCTTTTAGGATATCTCACTGACAGTGCTTGACTCGTGGCGTACCAAACGTCTAAAATCATTCACTCTTTTCCATTACCATCCTCTTCGTCTGCCAGAGCTCTGCGACGAACAGCTGAGAACAATCTACTAGACTCATGGGCAGTTGCCGCTTCTGTCCTTCTCTGAGGAACCTTCCGCTTCGATCTAGACTTGCCGTGAATAATTACTCAGGAACAGATCAGCTCTTAACTAACCCTAGGAAAGTCTTCCTTGCATCCTCCATCAGCGAGACAGATCAGAGATAAACGTATTACAATGACTATGGTTCAAATTGATAGTTACTATAAATATACTACTGTGAGTGCTACTACTAGCGCACAATACATAGTGATCCTTCAACCAAACATATCCTTAGAGGCGTCGTGCTATATACCTATTCATATTGAGAAGCTTACTTTTGGCTTTGAACCGATCTCACTCTCAATCTCATAGCATATCCCCATCAGAAACGAGAGAAAGGCAACCTGCCATTGTCAGCTTCATCCAAGGCTAGAGTAGGAAACTCACCATTTGCCCCTCAGAGTAATAACAGCCCAATTATTCCCATCCGCATCCGTCTCCTTCTCGACCTTGGTCGAGAACGAAATAGCACTCATGATCCCATCCCCAAACTTCTCGTTGAGAACAGCCTTGTACGCATACCCGTAGTTCTGCACAATCTCATACAACCGGTAGATCAAGGGCTCCTTTGGCGGCATCTCAACGGAGCGACCACGGTCCGGGAAGCCGCTTAGCTGCTCCTCGAGAACCTGGGGTGAGATATTGAGCAGCTCTGACAGTTTCTGGATGTCTTCTGGGGAGGCCTTGGCCTGGCCGTAGAAGAGGGCTGCTGTGGCGACTTCATTGCGGCCGATGTGCTGGGCGATTTGCTCGAAGCTGAGCTTTTTTTGGGCCTTGGCTTTGAAGAGGGTTTCAGCGGATGCTGGGAGGTTGGGATGCTGCGTGGCCTGTTGGTTATTTCATTAGTGGGTTATCCGGTAGTTCTGGAGGGAGTGGTCTGACGTCAAGTGTTGCGAGTGACATGATGTGGGTTGATATAGTCGGTTAAGCCGATTCTAGAAGATATCTGCGTGGCTGAAAATGACACTATGTTTAGCGATACTTCCAATCGTTAGAAGAGATAGGTAATGATTGTTCTTCTATTAGTGGAGTGATGTCGCCTTTTATAAGCTGATGCGGGACATGTTCTCCAAAACTGATTGCACATCGTGCGGGGAGAGAGGAGATAACAATACTTATCACTGATAATGTACTGTTACTACTTCATTACCTTATCCTCTCCTAGCCTATCTGATTATTTGCATAGATAAGGTATTTTTTTTACCGTACCTGACCAGTATTTCCAGTCATCCCTTCTCCGTCTCGCTCTGCTGTAGTACCTTGGTGTGCTTGGAGAACCTCTCTTGGAATCCTCAAGATCAATGGTTCTTTATCTAACTTTGTTCCTGACGACATATCCGGGACCAGTATTGCTTATCAGATCGCTCGGCCTTTCATTGTATATCTATATCTCGCCGGTGACTTTAGAGAAGCGGAGATCATCCGACGTCGACCAGGTCACAATGAAGCTGATGACATTAAGTACCTTCAAGTGTGCATATCCTAGACAATTTCATCTCACATACGAATCCAGAAGCAGATGGTCTTGATTTACGTCAAGCGTCGTTTTATATCTGGACAGTATGATCAAGTTCGAGCCCTCAACTCAAACCCTCGTCGGCACAGGAAACATTCCTGCCAGGATAAAAACAGCCCGAACACCCTCGAATTTATGGTCTTTATCTTCCATCAACAGTCCCTGAACTTCAGCCACAAATCAACGGTGATTGCATTTATGATGTTTATATGCTGCGCCACAGTGGTGCGAAAATAATGCTTGTTGCGGGATATACGAGGGGTAGGCAACAGGATAAAACCCCGCCAAGTACAACGACGGAATCTCTGTAAGGCTGTCCAGGAAATATCCATTTTTTTTTTTTCTTGAATTCTGTGTCTGTTTTTGGACACAACTGACAACTTGATGCTTTCTGTCATAATCAAAACTAATGATGGCTTCGTCGGCGAGGAGACCTTTGTTTTCTCTTCTCAAGCTGAAAGTGGGCTGTCTTGCCGATTGTCTCAGGATAGCGGGGCAGTAGTGGCTTAATTGCGTGCCGCGTGTCAACAAACTAACGAGCTGACGGTGAGGCTGTGTAAATGAGGGACTGGGCTGATCTAACCCCGGCCTATGTCTTTGTCCCGCAATGATATGGATAAATTGTTCCGCATCCCTTGAGGTTCGTTGTTGATTCGGTATGCGATCAGCTGTAGGCGATATTGTGCCCTCAACACCTATAACTCGATCGCCTCCTTTTGACTTTGGCAATGTCTAGACGAGAAGATGATTTGGCCTACGGCCAGTACCACCGACGGGAAGATGGTCAGGGAGAGAGCACGAGAAGCTTTGTTGGTGATACCTTCAAAAAACTGAAGGACACTTATAAGCAACAACACTCCCAGCCCCAGCAGACAGGACAGAGCCAGTCTCAGGGTCCTTTCCCAGGAGGTTATGGGGTGAGTCCATGAAGCTCGCGTGTCTTGTGCTTGCAGTGGCTAATATTATCTGTCGGTTCAGGGACAGAGTTACCAAAATCAAGGATCCTCGCAAAGCCACCCATACGGAAGCCAGAACCAGAACCCGTACCAGGACCCGTACCAGAACCCCGAGCAACAGGGAAAACCCGCGAAGCAGGACAAACTTTCAGGGCTTTTAGGAAAACTTCAAAACACCGTCACCGGACTTGGCTCGGAAGTCGCCCAGCGAGTCGGCAATGTTCTCGATCCACAGCAGGCATATGCACAGTATGGTCCGAATAAGCCTCAGTCGGAGCACAGATTCGGTAGCTTTGCCCCTCCGCGGCAGGCCAACGATGCGAAGTGGTATGTCGACGGATGCTCTTACTTCTATGCCGTCTCCAAAGCTCTCGAGAGCGCCAGGGAGTCAATCTGGATTCTGGACTGTGAGTAATGCTCATCCCTTAGAGAAGCAAATCTCCTGTTTTGCGACTAACTCCTTTGATAGGGTGGCTATCTCCTGAATTGTACCTGAGACGTCCACCTGCGAAAAACGAACAATATCGGCTGGATCGGATGCTGCAGGCCGCGGCGCAGCGTGGAGTGCGGGTCAACGTCATTGTATACAAGGAGGTCACTCAGGCATTGACTCGTATGTACCAACTTACAGATCAAGGCCGGCAGGGAATTCCGGTTCCGAGCGCCTTATACTGATGGTAGCTCACGCAGTGTCCTCCTCACACACCAAGCACGCTCTCGAAGACCTCCATCCCAATATCGCAGTGTTCCGCCACCCCGATCATCTTCCAGATCGTCAAGGACTAGCATCCTCGATTAGTTCCTCTCTCCAAAATCTGACCTTGGACACGGTTTCGATTGCAAAGATGTCCGGCGATGCGCTCAAGGGTCTGTATGGCATGAATGATGATGTGATCCTCTACTGGGCCCACCATGAGAAACTGTGCTTGATCGATGGCAGAATCGCCTTCATGGGAGGCTTGGACATGTGCTTTGGCCGATGGGATACGCATCAACACGCTATCGCCGATGTCCATCCCACCAATTTGGACGACATTGTCTTCCCCGGTCAGGACTATAATAATGCTAGAGTCCTTGACTTCCAGGATGTTGTGCACTGGGAGAAGAACCAGCTGGATCGGAAACGTACCTCACGTATGGGATGGTCCGATATCTCAGTGAGTTTGCACGGGCCGGTTGTGGAAGATTTGCGTCGGCATTTCGTAGAGCGTTGGAACTTCATCTACGACACGAAGTACCAGGTTCGCAAGGATGCAAGATATACCAGACTTGTCTTGCCCGGCCGACCGGGTTCTCCCTCCGGCCAACAATACAATGCTCAACAGTCGGCGCCACATCACCCAACCCCGCCGCAACAACAGGCTCCGGGCCTCTCGGGTTATCCCTCACAGCCGAGCGTTGGCGGACAAGGAGCACCGGGCTACCAATCTTCGCCTAGCTACGCCGGCTACTCCCCATCGCAGAGTGGTGGTCACCAATCCACTTATACGGGGGATTCGTTCCCTCCTCCACCTCCGGGACCGCCTCCCAGTCAATACTCCCCAGCCCCTCAGTCTCAATTTCAAGCCCAAGGCCATGGTCAAGCTCCTTATTTCCCACCTCCTCCTAATCAGGAGGGATCGCATTCCCAGACAAGGGGCTTTGACGACTCCTATGAGGAAGCTCGTGGCCAAGGCGACTCCGAACGGGGATCAGGGTTCATTCCTCGCCGTCTCAAAGATGAGCTCACAGGATATAGCAATGTCATTCGCGGACAATTGGCGGGACAAGTCCATCAATACCAGGACCGTCTGACTTCCTTTGGGCGCCACAACTCTCAGCCACGAGGCAACATGTCCTGTCAGATTGTGCGCAGCTGTGCGAAATGGAGTAATGGAACACCGACCGAACACTCGATCGCCGATGCTTACGCGGCTGTGATCCGCAACAGTGAGCACTTTGTCTACATCGAAAATCAGTTCTTCATTACAGCAACAGGTGATGCTCAGAAGCCGGTCAAGAACAAGATTGGTGCTGCTATTGTGGAGCGCATTGTACGTGCAGCTCGGGCGGGCCAGAAATACAAGATCATTGTTGTTATCCCAACCGTTCCCTGCTTTGCCGGTGATTTGGAAGACGATGCATCTTTGGGAACGCGTGCCATTATGGAGTTCCAGTACAACTCCATCAACCGCGGCGGCCACAGCATCATGGAGCTGATCGCCAAGGAAGGGGTCAACCCGATGGAGTATATCCGGTTCTATAATCTTCGCAATTACGACCGTATCAATGTCAACAGCCGCATGATGGAAGCTGAGCACCAAAGCGGTGTTAATTATGAAGACGCTCGCAGACAACATGATTTGAATGCGGTCGGTCAGGGAGGCTATGGTCCCGGGCCAGCTCGGAGCGCTTTCGACACAAGTGTTCCATTCCAGCAACAATACCAGCAGGCTGCTCATCAAGTGTCGACCGCCAAGCCAACATCCAGCCGGTGGGATACTGTTAGCGAGTGTTATATGCTTCACGGCGAGGACATTCGTAACGTGCCTTGGGAAGGCCCGAGTGAGGCCGAGATAGATGCATTTGTTACTGAGGAACTTTATGTTCATTCAAAGGTTCGACATAACCCTTGTACGATAGGAACTGGTTGACTAATTCTGAATAGGTTATGATTGCCGACGACCGGGTCGTCATCTGTGGCTCTGCCAATCTGAATGATCGTTCTCAGCTCGGGGATCACGATTCGGAGATTGCGGTCATCATCGAAGACTACACCCCCGTTCAGTCCACCATGAATGGCAAGCCTTGGACCGCCAGTCGCTTTGCCGCCTCTCTGCGTCGACAACTGTTCCGCAAGCACCTCGGACTCCTGCCACCCCAAGATTACCAACGCCCAGACGCCAACTCTGAGCCTGTGGGCATTCCCAACGACTTTGACTTTGACGCTCCAGAGAGTCAAATCGTGGCGGATCCTCTCGCGGATACCCTTCAGAGCCTCTGGAATACTCGCGCAAGGACAAACACCGAGGTCTTCCGCAAAGTCTTCCATGCTGTTCCAGACGACACCGTGCGCAACTGGGCGACATACCGGGAGTTCTACAGCTACTATTTCCAGAGCGCCGACAAGCAATCCTACGACAAGGACGGAAAAGTCAAGCCTGCGCGGTACGAATATGGACACGTTGTGCGGGATGACTTCCCTGCCGGTCCAGAGGGCGTTCGACAGGTCAAGGAGCTGCTGAGTCAGGTCAAAGGCACGCTGGTCGAGATGCCATTGATGTTCTTGATCGAGGAAGATGTTGCAAAGTCGGGATTGACTCTCAATGATTTGACGGAGCCCCTCTACACTTGAGGACGTAGCGGGGACATTTCTTTGTGTAATTGGAACTAATCAGGAATCTAGTAATTAGGATAATTTGATCTTATTCCTCTTTCTTTGTTTCTTGCTTTCTTCTTATTGGACTTCCTAAGATCTAACTTCCGGCTGAGTGGCTGATATTGTTCTCGAAGAACAATACCAAGGAACGGCCCTCTGATTGGACGACCACATATCTGGCCGTCAACCTCACTCATCAATCTATTCGCTAGATATTGTTGGATACAACTCCCATATCATGAGAGTACTATGTTTCTGCCTTCTTGGTAATGCGATCTGCAGTGCATACGATACGCCATTCAACATCCTCGTATTTTTCTAAGATTCGTGTTCCAGATTGATTGTCAAATGGAGACTGCCGAGATGAGTGAGGTGTTCTTTACGCAGCTCCAGACCCTAGAACTGGAATCCCATTGACAGCAGGAGAAGAATACTCGCGGTAGCCGACGGACATAGACAGACGACGAGAATGACAATGGCAGACTTTCAAGTCGAGAACAATATCAAGCCGATCGAAGACCCCCACCACTCACAGCATTGACGAGCCATCCCAATGCCATTGACTCAGTCGGGGAGAATACTAACGCTCTCGACTTGAATATCGATATGTCTTCTTTATCCGACTCTATTGTATAGCCACTCAAGTCCACGAACATGTATCTATTCCTTTCAGCCACCAGACCATCACACCTCCTTCCTTCCTCCTCATCATACCAAATCAAAGCTGAGATACACCACCCGAAGAGAGTTCGCAGGCCGACTCAACACCCTCAGAGGAAGATATAAAGCCATCGTCAAATTCCCCAAGACCGTCCTCTTCTCTCTGACCATCAAGCCTATCAATCCCAAACTCCAACATTCAATATCAAATTCCATTTTTTGCTTCACGCAAAACCCCAATCAATCAAGATGTCTCCCCAGAACACCGTCAAGGACGCCGTTGTCGTCAAGTGTATGCATCTTTCCCCCCTCCCCAGTCAGTCTGCAGTGCAGTATACTAACAAGTGCATCTAGCTTCCCCCGGTGGCGGCTGCGTCGTCATGTAAACTCCCCATCGACGAGGCCCTCGCCCGCAATGTTCCAGCGCTCACCGACCAGTGCCGTTCAACATCAGCCTAGCTATAGCTACCGCCGGCTCAAGATTAAATAACCAACCGACCAAATGCGGGCGTCTACTTGTCTTCTTTCCGTTTGAGTTGTTTCTGCTATAGTGACCTGACCCCCCGGGGTCTGCGTGCTTTTCACTCTCGTCGCTCTCTTCGCGTGCACGATTATCCGATACGACGTGACTCGTTCGACTTTGTGGGATGGGGGCTGTTTTGGAGGGTAGTTGGGTAGTGAGGATGGGGAGGGGAAGAGGGACGTTGCGTTGCGTTCTTGTGAAGGGGGCAGAGGGGCCTGGGCTCTTGCTTTCCTGTCATTTCACTCTCTTGGTGCTTCTGTTTGCTTCTTCCGAGCTAGTCTACTTGTTGTATCTTGGGCTGGGTGAGATCTGGTCGGTGCTGGAACTTGTTTTTTTTCTACAAACTTTGGTCGTGATAGTCGGATCGAATATGAAGATCTGATCAATTTGATTCGTTGTAAGTTGTAGGTACGTGAAGAATATCGTACATAGTTGCTTGAAGCAATGACTTGGTTTCATTGTTATACGACTAGGGTATATTGGACGTAATCATCATAGTACGGTCTCCTTCCGAATCGCATCCACCCGAGCGATATCATCGGCACTCGGCTCCGACGCCTCTAGATCCGTACTCCCGAATGCATTCTCCAGCGCGTCCTCGACCCGTTCGACAACATGCGAGATGAGCCCTACGGAGCGGGCCATGCCGATCTGAGACATCTCCTCTCCGACAGCGGCCTCGATGCGACCATCACCGCCGTTCTGCGTCATCTCTGTCTCGAAGGCATGACAGAGGGTCTTGAGGGGTTCCAGGAATCGGCTGCGGAAGTAAGGGTAGGTCTTCTCGAGCTGTAACTGCGTCCGGAGCGTCGAAGATTGAAGCAAGATGTAGTACAGGCTCAATGCAGCGTGGATGGATGGAGCCAGTGTCTGAGAGAATCGGATCCATGACACTGCGATGTCGGTGGATACGTTGAGAAGTATATCGGCTGAGTTGAAAAGCAGCGGGAATAGAACAGAGAAATAGTGAGGGTTGAGGAAGATGTTTGTGGCGTCATTAGAGGATCGAGCTGACGCAGCCAGAATCTCCTTCTTCAGCCATCCGACTGCTCGGTCCTTTACCGCCAGCAGCTGCTCGTCCTCTAGGACCCTGCGGATGACTTTGAAGCGGGTGCTTTGAGAGGGATGGCTGTGGACAATGACTTCGGGGAGCTGCCGGATGATGCTGTACGTCTGCCGGGTCGTACAAGCAGTCACTGCGAGAAGAAGGTCGTAAAATTCCTTGTCGTCTCTGGGTTCTCCGATCGCGTTGTTGCGTAGTGAAAGGGTAGTCAGTGTGAGTAGAGCGTCTAGAAGCGGCTGCGGCTGCCCGAATGCTACATCGTCCGGAGATTTGACTGGCCCGATGAAATTCGAATAGATACGGGCTAGATCAGGGAAGACCGGGATGGGAGGAACTTGTCCGGATGAGAACAGCTCGGCCATGGCGGCCCTTCCAGCAAGCAGTAACAGCGAGCCATGTCTCTCCAGCGGAATGTCCTCGACATTTTTGGGGGGCTCATCAAAATCCAATGGCGCAGGGTGGTTTTTAGCAGGCTGGAGGGCAATTGCGAGCAGTTGATCGTCGCTCAAGCCAAAGTCACTGGACAGAGCCTACATCGGTCAGAATGTGCAATGCTTGCAGAAGGTGTCATAACCTACAGTTATCTTCGCCAGTATCATGTCTCTGTCCTTCAAATAGTTGTTACTGCAATACACATCGGTTTGCGAGTCCTTCCCAGGTAAGCGCGTCTCAGGATGAAGCTTTTCATGCAACCGGATGGCCCATGACATCCCTGGGTCCATGGGACCCGCCAGACCCAGTAGATAAGATTTTAGAAGTTCGATCAGACCAAACTGTAGGAAGCGTTTGACAAGAGCCTGCTCGTCATTGGTCTTCGGTGATGGAGATTGAACTTCGGCTTCCGGATCTGGGGCGGACGCGGCCGACACCCGTAACACACCTGACTCGCTGGCCGACCTCGGAGGTGGAGCGGGCCTTTTCGTCGGAGACACGTCACGGAGAAACTCCAGAAGTGCAATTGTTGTCTCACTGGTTGGCAGTGTGGTGTATGCTTCTAGAACTGCCTGGAGGGATGTCGCGAGAAATCGGCTCGGGGATTTGGTCTGAATGCGGGAATGTAAAATAGAAAGCATCGCGACGAGGGAGTTGAATTGCACGACATATCGTGGAGGTGTTGTTGTTCCTTCGCCAGGTCTATCATTACCGCTGGAAGTTGATTTAGACTGTGTTTCCGGCGCATCAAAATCTCCTGGTGGAGTGTGAGCGTTGGAGTCGTCCTCATCAGGCTGAAGCCGCATCAGAGCATCAGAAACCCTCAGGATAACTTCTCTGGGGTTACCAAGGCGAGCAACATCTTGCAAGCATTCCAGGGATTGAGGCAGCATTGGTAGTAATAGCTGGACCAGATCCCAGCCAATGTTTGTTGTCAGGGTCTCATCTTGTAGCAGCTTATGCAGAGTGGGCAAGCGAGCGGGGGTCAATTGGTACTCCAACAGGGTGAGATAGGTGAGATAGTCGGTCGCTGGCGGCAAAGCCTTGATGAGAGGGTCTTCTTCGTCGGCCATGATGATGATTGATAGAAGTTGGATGGATGGAGAGGGATGTTGTCAGGAACAGTAAGTTGAGTGATCTAGATAGAGTTCAGAACAGAGCGAGAACTATGGATACCTAAGGTACTGAAAGTGGGGGGTTTCCAGCACATGACATCACTGGCAGAGAGTGAGGTCACCTGACCCTGTACCACGACAATAACAAATGCCTGCCTTAGTAAGCAGTAGCGAGTAACTACTCGGATGACCCTTGACTTCTTGCAGAAAGAGGACTGTGAATGATCTCCATAATCACGTGGCTCTGAAGGGAGTATTGCAATCTAAAAGCCATGGCTGACGTAGTTTGGCTGAGAGACAGTAGATAGACTATGGAGTTTGTAGATACTTGGCAGACTAGAGACGTACCTAGCCTGGGTATTGAAGCCGCCAAGAAAATAGATGACGATCTTCAAGGCACGCACTTCATTAGGAAGAACTATCTCAAGAGGTACGGCGTATGTTATGAGGAGTCCAGGACTGAATAAGATCATGACTAGAACCATCAGCCGTTGTATCTTTGTACGTGTCATGCCACCATGACGCTGTCTTGTATTTATCTAACCATATTTAATCTGGATCTAATCAAGGTTTCCAACGGGAGACGAAAGAATTAGGGGAAAAAAAAAAAAAAAAAAAAAAAAAAAAAAAAAAAAAAAAAGGAAGAAAATAAAAATAGTTCGGCTCATGAGTTCCGCCTAGCTGAGTAATGTCCAGACAAAACACGGCAATAATGATGTCGCGACAAGCTTTTCAGTTTAATAGATCAGGATAGAAGAATCAAAGATTTCATGGTTAATTCCTTAATTATAATTTACCAATCTAATAATCATCCGTAGTTGTTGCGACTTGAGATACCTGGGCAGAGCTAAGGTACATACCTGCCCATAGGGCAGCAAGCTAGGGAAAAGTGGATGATCTTGCGGCTGTTCTCATCCGCGCCGTACCGAGTTCGCCAATCCTGTTCTTCCTCTTTCTATGGGTATAATAATCTTAAGGCCTGCTACTAATCACACCCCTTCCTTTCCTCTCCTTGTCGGATTTCTCTTCCTTCCTTTACTCCCCTCTCCTGTGTTGATACGCTACGCTCTTCTTGTTCTTTGCCTGTTACATACAAAAGCATTCGCGCTCCTTCAGCGTCTTTCTATTCAGCAATTGGATTCTAGTGTCTTATCTGTTCAGCCTCTTCCGGTTATCCCGGCACCCGTTTTGCCGGACCCATCGCTTAAAGATCACACGGGGAAAGGTGCTCAACGCTCTTGAGAAGTCGGCCAAATAAAAGGGACGTACCTACGTTATTGTATTTGCTAGGGACTTTCTCTAGCCCTCGCCATTCCACAGGGAAGGAACCAAACGGAGTGTACCCTTTGACGCGACTTCTTCAATACCTATAAAAGGACGTGACAAGTCCGCTTTCCTCCGGAACAAGGATACGAGAATCAGCTCCGAAAGCAAAGGCCCGGCCTTCACACCCATGGCGACCGAAGTCCAAACCTTCTACACCCCTTCCGCCACGGCGCACATCTCCTCCCATGCTCCGGCCGCCGTCGACGAGCTCATCAGCAAGTATTCATCCACAATGGCGACTGCTTCGAGCAAACACTCGGCAAGCCACCTGACGCTGAAGAATCCCCGTCGCAACATCCTGCAACGTATTGTCGATCATATTCAACTGGGATATTACCGCTATGAGGTCACTTTCGGACTGTATGTGATGACACCAGGCGAAAAGCTCGTCGCCAACACTTTCGTCATTGTGGTGCTCTCTCTTCTCTTCTGGGCGTTGGTGCTCTACTTCCCGTCTTTGCTGTACCAGAAGCTGAGCCGCCTGGTGTGGCTGCTCACCGGCCATAGCGGTGAAGAGATGGGCGCTGCTTTCGGCATTCTCGATGCGCATGTCAGCCCTGCGTCTTCGGCGTTCTCCGCCTCCGGGAGTCCGTCGTCATGAGAGGGGTGAAATTTTGTATAGACATAAACGACTTTGTACTTTTTCTCTGATATTCCATCCGGTTGGATCTGGAAGTCAGTGTTGACGGTAAGTCGTCTTCCGATCAAGTTTCGTTCTCGCGCAGCAAGCTGACATATTTTTCGGCTCAAAAGATTTTTTATATTATTGCTTTGCAGGCGTTCAAAACGGGGCGTTCTTTGGGCTATCATTCTCATCCTGCCATATAGAATTAATGAAGTGAAGGGAACCGGATTATTAATGTGAGCACGAGTACGGGACGGATTCAACGAAGGTTATAATAATGCGTACTCGAAGATTGGAGGGGCGACAACTGGTGAGCACCTCTGGTTGCTGAGCCGTTCATCTTTCGCTTCTGCACCAGAGGTGTTTTTGGATCGGACCGTGTTGAGTCCTATCACTCAGACTCAACTTATTGCATTCACTAATGTGTCTCTTTGTCGATGTACAAGACTAGCACTCCCGTGCGGAACAGAAGCTGATTGGCTTGTGTGACCGCAAGCGCTGGTTAATGCTTAATGTCAAATGTGAGATTATACGAACAGAACACGAAGATACGCTTCTTGAGCTACAATAAACTCGTAGTGAGAATTAGTTATGTAGAACATCAAACATGCCAAACATGAAGTGGCTGTGCTGAGCCTGCAATGTCTGGTGGACCAATCCCGTCGAAGCGCAGTTAGGTACGGATAGAGTACAGTACCTGACCCAAGCTGTAGTAAGGTAGTAGTAAAAGACTCGCAAGGGAACGATCCACTGGACCAACCTCAGCCTCAAAAGATAAATAATAATCGTCGTAATCTGAGTTTGTGGGTTCCTCGGCAGGATCATTTGATTTGCTGCACCCGACATTGCTTCGTGGCAGTGGCTGGATAGTTAAACAGTGCCAGTGATGTTGTGTCTTACGAGTTCACCAGACGATCGGCGCCAAAAATAGTGCCCCAGAGCCAAAAGTGACTGCCTAGAAAACACCTCGACATCCCTCAGACAACGAACTCTTGTTGATTCGGATTCAGTGGTTACCAGTTTTCTTGGAGTGCCAAGCGAGTCTTGTCTTTGAGTTAGAATCCGTTGATAGACGTCTTTGTCATTGCCGTCTCGTGCTCGCATACGGCTCACTCTTGCCCAGCCGTGATCCATCAAACTAAGGGGAATTATCTCGTTTCAGCTCGTGGCTGCGACTTGTTCAGCGACTTCGTCAACTGAGTATTGAGAATATCTATCTACAGATTCATTGTGATTCCTCTGAATTCATTACCGCCAAATCTCTGAATTTACCGCTGCCATCTGTCTTGTTCTACGATCCATCCCCATTTACAGAGGATTGCAGCAACCTCCGTCTAGCGCCAATATCTCTCTGCCGCGGCTGGCCATCCATTATGGCAGCCCACAGCTATTACAACGGCGGCTACAGCAACAATCCCCCTGCCTACGAGCAAACCCTTCCTCACACCGAACCCGTCGATCGCGTCTCTCCGGTATCGCAGGGGCATGGTTACACAGGCAACAGCGGACACCCTTATCCAACTGCCGACTACGGCTCACATGAGATTCGGCACAGCCAGCATTCGATCGCGTCGGATCAGGGGGCGCCATATGTAGCGGGCGGGAGGTTCAACGAGGCCGATTACTACTCGGACAATATACCGTTGAAAGCACACCATCAGGATCCAAATGGATCTCCACCGCCAAACTGGATGCAGCAGCCAACTCAATATGCGCCAGAACCCGCGGCGATGGAGCCCGCAGGGCCCCCGGTTGCCGCAACGAAGAGACAGAAGAAGGGGATATTCAAGAAGAAGATTGCTTGGGTGACATATACATTGACCGTAGCCCAGATCATCGTTTTCATCGTCGAGCTGGTGAAGAATGGTATGTGGTTCCACCGATTTGTTTTTCCACCCCCCCCACCCCCCCCCCCCCCGGGGCCGGAGGTCCATCGGACTGACTTTTTTTGCAGCTCAGCTTACAGGAAGCCCGATCGAGCTCCACCCCCAGTTCAACCCGATGATCGGCCCTTCGCCGTACGTTCAGATCAACATGGGAGCGCGGTACACGCCATGTATGAAGAACGTGGACAAGATTCAGAATTCGCAGGTGGAGTTCTTATTCCCGTGTCCAAACGCGACATCGACTGCGGATTTTGTATGCTCCCTCTCGGAGCTGTGCGGTTTCGATGGAGTCCCGAACCCGGTTCCGGGCGGCACCCTGGACGATCGCCCTGAGCCAAATCAATGGTTCCGGTTCATCATTCCCATGTTCCTTCACACCGGGATCATTCACATCGGCTTCAATTTGCTGGTTCAAATGACAATGGCCGCTGATATGGAAAGAACGGTGGGATGGTGGCGGTTCGCCCTTGTGTATTTGGCCAGCGGTATCTGGGGTTTCGTGCTCGGCGGAAATTACGCTGCTCAAGGCGAAAGTTCTTGCGGTTGTTCGGGCAGTCTATTCGGCATCCTGGCTCTCTATATCTTGGACCTCCTCTATACTTGGGGTGAGCGGTCGAGTCCATGGGCTGAGCTTGTGATTATGGTTTTTGGTATTGCCATTTCTTTCGTGCTCGGGTTGCTACCGGGGTTGGACAATTTTTCACACATTGGAGGCTTCGTCATGGGTCTGGCATCTGGTCTCTGCATTATGAGATCTCCTAATGCCCTTCGCGAGCGCATTGGTCTTGCTCGAAACCCGTACGTGGCCATGACTGGTGCCGCGGGTGCCAGCGCCGGTCCAGGAAATAAGGTCACCAATCCTGGCTCGAGCATTGCTGAATTTTTCAAGGCTCACAAGGGCTCTAAGAGCTCGAAAGATTCCAGTGCTCTGGGTTTCTTCAAGGGTCGTAAACCACTTTGGTGGGCCTGGTGGTTGGTGCGACTCGGGGCATTGGTTGCAGTCCTCATTGGCTTTATCTTGCTTATTGTGGACTTTTACAAATATCATACCTCGAATTGCTCGTGGTGCTACAGACTGAGCTGCTTGGTGAGTCGCCTCAATCGAGTCTAGATCCGTGACATACTGACACTTTACAGCCGGTCAATGATTGGTGCGAGCAGGGACAAATCACAGTCGTCAACACGACCACAACAAACTAGGTTCGTTTTTATGCCATAGAGAAATTTAGATCAGCGTTCTCAAAGACATACTGTATATAGTGGTTCAAGCAGGCCGCATTTGGGTTCTATTCATATCAACAAGTGGCGGTGTCCTTTGGTACTTATTCGGGATGATTTTGATGTTACTATACCCAGGAAGAGAATGTGTCTATAGACTAGATTCTCTATCACAGTGACAATGTGACAATTCAGCAGGTCTGATTCCTAAAATATCTTACTTCTTGCAAGTCAACAAAGGTGGCTGTGGCTGGTGCTGACCACGTGTATAATTACGTACGCATTAATGGCTGTGCAGCTGGTAATTACCGTACGATACCGCTATCCTCCCGTCATCAGGACTCCATCAAGAACGGCGATCTTCCGCAATCATCCACCAGGCTCCAGCTCAGCATCATCGCCTTGTTTTTCAGTGCTCTGCTTCCTGCCAGTCTTCGATTCATTTTTTTCGTCTTGCTCTTGTTTTGTTTTCACTATCTGTTTAATCCCCGAATACTAAGTCTTCCTCGCTACTATCCATTCCGCCGCCACGCCAACACGACTATCCCTCCAGATATCTAATTCGCAATGATCGCCTGCTTATAGATCGTCTCGATGCCCTTCTTCTAGCTGCGAAATCTCCAACGGTGATATACACCGGCATTAACAATGGCAACCCTGGCGACATCGCCGCCAACATCTCCAACCTGGCCCAAACGCCGCCCGCGGGCATGGGCCCTTCGATGCGAACGATACTGCTGCGCCGCGGCAACATATTTTCCTCTGGCATTTGTGTACAGTTTGACGACGTGGGCGGTCTACGTCGAAGCGAGTATCGGGTTGAAACCGTCGCGAAGCCCGTGGATCGGTATGTGGAAATTTCGATGACCTTGGATCTGTACCGGATATGCGCGGATGGGGATGGCATCTGAGCTGACTTTGTTTCTGATAGGGTTACCGACCTCGATACTGGGAGTACTTCTCTACATATGCCTTAATGCCTCGTATACGGTGGCGGTTTTTACGGATCCCGGGTCGCCGCTGACGACCGGCGCTGGTCGGCATCAATACAGTGCGCTGCCGGTCACTGAGTTGCCCGAGTATACGGCGTTTACTGTGAGCTCAACTGGGGGATCGCGGTATTGCAAGAAATGTCAGTGTCCGAAGCCGGACCGGGCGCACCACTGCTCGACGTGTAAGCGGTGCGTGCTGAAGATGGACCACCACTGTCCGTGGCTTGCGACTTGTGTGGGGCTGTACAACTACAAGGCGTTTCTGCTGTTTTTGGTCTATACGTCGCTGTTCTGCTGGGTGGATTTTGCGGTGTCGGCGACGTGGATCTGGACGGAGGTGTTTAACGATGCTCCGTATCTGGAGACGATGCTGCCGGTGAATGTGGTGTTGCTGGCTATTTTGGGCGGAATTATTGGACTGGTGCTGACGGGGTTCACGGCATGGCATATCAGTCTTGCGGTCCGGGGCATGACGACGATCGAATGTTTGGAGAAGACGCGGTATGTGTCGCCATTGCGGAAAGCGCTGGATCGTCACCGCTATGAGCACGTACTGCGGAATCACAGGGACGGGGACGGGGACGGCCAGGCTGCGGACAGCTTTGGTCATAGGCTGCAGGATTACGGGCAGCAGATTCTCGACGCGCATGCTAATGCGATTCCTGGAGTTACTCGGGCCGAGGAAGGGGAGGAACGGCTCTCGCCGGCGCCAGCGCAGCCCGCTGGCCATGGGTTGTCTGATGATCAACTCACGCCCGCGCAACAGGCACTGACACGATCTTATGCGGAACTCGAAAGGCAGCGGGAGCACGACAGGTACCAGGATTATCTGAACGAGGAGGATAATGGAAAATTACCGCACGCGTTTGATCTCGGGTGGCGCAGAAATCTCCTGCATTTGTTCGGCAACCGGCCCCTACTCTGGCTCGTCCCTGTGTGCACGACCACCGGCGACGGTTGGCGGTGGGAACCGAGCCGAAAATTCCTTGAAGCGCAAGAAGGACTACGTCTGAAGCGAGAACAAGACATGGCTAATCAGCAGCATTACTACCGCGACCTGTACTCGCGCAACATGAACAATAGCCGAGCCTGGCTAGAACCGGACGCTGCAGCCCCGACATGGAATCCGAATCAGCCGATAGACAGCTTCCGAAACCCGGAGCGGCCAGCTACGGGTGTGTCGATGCAGACTTTGGCGCCCATGTCCCCGCGACCACGCCCGGGTGATAGTGATTTTGAAGATGATATCAGTGAGACTGATCCTTTGAACCAACAATCTGTCCCTACAAACGGGGCTGTAAACCGATTGCAAAAACCGAGCGAAGCCAACAGCGCGGCCACTAAAAGACGAGAGGAGTCGAGCGAGTGGCGGGACTGGGATTGATACCTTGGTCTAGTTCTTTTGTACTTTGGACATAGCGGCATGCATACATGAATAAGTCGTATATACGGAGTATTTCCGATATGAGGAGATGAAGTTCATGCGGCGTATTTTGTACGATATTTCATATTTCTGAGTTTGATTTAGATTTGTCTTAATGCACTAGAGTTTAATGCACTAGATTTAAATGGCTTGAATCCTGCTAGCTGCTGCTTAAGAGTTGATTGGTGCCTGAGGCATACAGTCCTATCTTACTCCGAGTGCCGCGTGGAAACTCAACGTCATTCGAACAGGACAAGCTGGCATTTATCTCAGACGGAGTACCGCTCTATTTATTCACTCATCTTTTGGAATACATACAAGCTGTCCTACCTACTGATAAACTATGAACTGACACGTTCCAATGCCACATAGGAACATTTGATGCGTATATAGCTCTCACCAGTTGCCACCTTATCAGTCATCAGTCATCACACCCATCTGATAACCTCTATCAGATCTACATCCAACCCGCATCAACCAACACCATCCACAACCACCAACAAGATAATTACATCTCCTGACGGAGTCAGCCTCAGTATGACATCCCCCTCTCACCGGCGCCTCCTAAAAGAAGCCTCCGAACTCGCCTCCCACCCCTCCCCACACTTCACCGCCCACCCCGTCTCCGACTCCAACCTCTACGACTGGCACTTCACCCTGGCCGGCCCGCCCCCTCCCTCCCCCTACGCCGGCGGCATCTACCACGGCCGCATCGTCCTTCCACCAACCTACCCACTGCGTCCGCCCTCCTTCCGCTTCCTCACCCCCTCCGGCCGCTTCGAGGTCAACCGCGAGATCTGTCTCAGTATCTCGGGCCACCATGAGGAGACGTGGCAGCCTGCGTGGGGGATCCGGACGGCGCTGCTTGCGCTGAGGAGTTTTATGGATGCGGATGCGAAGGGGCAGGTGGGGGGGTTGGATGTTGATGTGGGTGTGAGGAGGCAGTATGCGGCTGAGAGTCGGCGGTGGGTGTGTGATGTTTGTGAGGGGGGGAGGAGCAATGAGGAGGTACTGATGGAGTGGAGGGAGGTGTGTCGTGCGAAGGGGGTGGAGGTTGAGGAGGATGAAGTCCAGGGTACTACTCCAGAGAAAACTGAAGCAGGACCCGAACGAGAACCGGAGGATACGAATGCAAAGACAAATACAATTGCAAGTGCAGAGACGACGACTTCTCACCAGGAGTCGGAATCAATGCCGTCGAGGGATGCTGCGCCGCAGCGGGTAGAGGCACAGGTACCGGTGCCATCTGCGCCTGCAGAGGTAGCTGCACCTGCACCTGCACCAGCGCCAACACGCACGACTCCAGTCCAGACTACGACTACGACTACAACTACTTCTCGACCTACTATATCAGATGCACCGTGGCTGGATCGAGCCATCCTGGGCGTTCTTGTTGCGTTGGCCTTTATGATTGTACGGCGGCTTGCAAAGTCGGAGGAGTTTTAGCTATTAGCGCTGTCGTTCTTTCTATCGTGGGCTGGTCCCGGGGAGTATTTGGGATATCTTATTGCTTTTGGTTGGAGTTTGGTGCATGCATGGAGTGATGTTATTCCAAGGTTCTCTGGATTAAGTCCGGATTGAGTCTTGAAACTTTATTCAAGGTTGGCGTTTCAGACAGTACTATACAGCTTGTTTGATTAGATATCATTACATCAGAGTCAAATAGGAGAGAGCCAGATATCATGCCAACACCATCCACCACCATTCTTGAACTTGCCATCCGGTCGTCTCCTCAACGAGTTCTCCATCCTCGTTCTCCCTGCATAAAACTCCCACATCTGCCATCCATTTCAACAAGAGCAGTACCTCCCACGCTCCCATTGATGGTTGCACCATGCTCGCAACTCCCTTGGCACTGATCCCGGGACGCACCGCGACGATCCCCACGACGGCCGCCACGGCAAACTCCCAGAGCACCCTGACAAAGTTGCCATGGATATCAAACCACAGGGGAATCTTCTCAGGAACGAATTCCCCTTCGCTGATGGCAGCACGGGGCGGACACGGCGGGGGCGTATTGGCGACTTTCTCCTGGATAGGATTGCCGTATGTATAAGACGCCTCGACTGGCTGCACCTGGACCACAAAGCGCAACTTGTCTTTGTCGATCTGTCTGGTTAGGTAGCCGCCGTCTGTCAGCCCGAATTTGTCCCGTGGGGGATCCTTCGGTTTCAGAATGATCCTGCGCTCGGCGGCGAGGTTGATCAGGGCGAGGATGTCGCCGTCTTCCGCGTGGTAGTTGATGGTGAACGAGCCGGTGCTTTGCAGCGCCGGATCCAGAGTCCCGGTTTTGAACCGCGCGGCTCGCCGGAGCTGCGTGACCTCGATGTTGCGTCTGCGGCCCAACATGTGCAGGAAGAACTCGGTAATGTCGTAGTTGCGGCCCGGTGTAATGCGTCCTCTGTTGCCCTGTGATACGACCCGCTCCGTTGTCAACGACTGCAGCGCATCGTCGACAAGTCTGCCTCCGAAATTAGCCAGGGCCTGCCGGGCCTCTGCGGGCCGGTATGACTCCTCGGGTGCAACGATGTTGGCTCGAACCCACGTCTTGGCCACTTCCAACCGCGCAAGCTCGGCCTGCCGTGCTGTAGGCTGCGCCGGTTTCTCAGGTAAGGGGATGGCGAAAGGAACGCCTGCGTAGAGAGCACGTCTGCGGTTCACAGTCACTCCATGCGTATTCTGATAGAGTTCATCCAGCGTAACCGGCGCCTCCTCGCGCAGCTCGAACACGCTGTCGAACTGGTCCTTCGTAGCAGGAAGATCCGGCAGCTTCTCGGACTTGGGAATGTCCAGCTCTGCCTGTGCCCAGTCGACAACCCTCTCCCAATCATATCCTTCCAAGTCATCGTAATTGATCGGCGGCACCTGGCCATTCGCGTATGCTACAATAAACCGCTCCTGAAAGTCACTCTGCATCTTCGCTACCTGCAACCGGTTTCTGCTGAGAATGTTCTTCCCCCGCTCTTGGATCATTTTGGGGTCCTGGGTAGGGAAACTCTGGCAAACCAGCTGCCAGTCAACGATCTTGCCCTCGTAGCCGCCGGCTAGTGCCCTAACGACCACAATCGCAGTCAGAATCCTTTCTGCTATCAGACGTGGCAGATGCTGAAGAGCTCTGTTCCGACGGGCAGCCGGTCGGTTCGGCAGTTTTGCCACAACAACATTTCTAGCTCCCTCGGCGGCTAGTTTCTCCAAGCGACGGTTTTGCGGTACGTAGTCGTTGCGCCGTCTGCGTGAGTCGGCGGAGAACAGCAGATCCAGTGCATCTAGCGAGTCGTCCGAATCTTCAGAGTCAGAGGAAACTTCGGATTCCGAAGGCTCTTCCAATTCCTCTGCCTCTTCTGCCTCTTCTGGCAGAGATTTCTCGGGTTCAAGTAATTCCAAACGGCGAGCTGCTTCTCTGATCTTCCTGACTCTCGGAACCCGCACCCTAGGATAGGCGCTCTGATCAATTTCAAACTGGAGATCCCCTTCTATCGTGACTGCTTCTGGAAAATCATCGAACGTTTGGTTGATAAAAGAAAACTCCTGGCCCTCTTCGGCAGGTTTTTCAAGGATGAATTCTTCGTTTTGGAGCTCCCACCTCAAAATCGCACCTGTTTCACAGACGAGCTTGCTTGTGCGTGGATCCACAGCTTTAGACAAGTCCACTGGGGGCCGCTTTACCTGGTTCAAGACGTCGTCCAGAGATTTCGGAAATCGGAAGGCAGCTCTTGCACGGGCAACGGCCGCAGCTCGGACCGCTATAAGCCCGGCCTCTGTCGAGAAGGTGCCCGTGCTGGAATGAAACGTCTGTACTGGATTCATGAACATAGCATAAGGCGCCATGAGTGAAATAGGCATCCAGAGGCGTTTCAGTTTGCGGGGAGCTCTGGCAGCTTCCTCTTCTCCAGCGAGGCCGTCGGCTGGGGTGCGATGCTTCAGGATGCGTTTCCGTTGTTGACCCTTTCCTCGATCCTTGGAGATGGGCCCCAGATCGCGTTCCAGAGAGTCCCGTGCGGGCCCGCGTTGAAGTCTGGCAAGTCGAACAACTCCAGAGGGACGTAGAATCTCCGTGTCAGACTGGAGGCGCTGCAGCAGCCGTCGTTGAATACTCTGTCCCTTTCTCTTCTCCAGAGCCAAAACAAAGGCTGGCTTCTGATGTAAATGCACGGTAATCCCACGCTCGATAGGGAGTTTCGCCATCTTGGGTTCGCCGCTCGGCGTACTCTTTGCACTTTTCGCACTCGACTTGGTCAGTTCGGGATCCACTTCAACACCGGGTGGGAAGTAGTATCGAGCGGTCGTGGTAAGTATCTTGTGCTGCAAGTCTTTGATTGTTGGATGATCAGGCTGCAATTCAGGCTTGGCGACAATGCTCTTTGTTACCATTACCCCTTTGCTGTCCCTCCCACTGAATGTGAACTGCCGAAGTTTGCCTGCATCAATCAGGTGTTTAATAGATGTCTTGACCGTTCGCATGTCTGGCTTCTCCTTGTACTTCGTCTTCTTCCATGCAGTTGCAAATGGATACCATATTTCGGTACCCATGGAGTATGCGCCTCCAGCTTTCTCAATAATATCCATGATAATGCTCCTGCGTAAGACCGCAACAGAGCCTAGCTTGTCTTGCCTCTTTGTGCGCGGTCGATGCCCCTCTGGCGTCTGCGATACGTCGCGCTGCTCAACCTCTGGTGTCCCGTCAGTGGGTTTCAGGTCGATAACGTTGGCTTTTTGGATGTTATGAATAGCGGCGCCTGATTCGGCAGTTGCAGCCGGAGTGGCCTCATCCACTGCCATATCCTTGCGTGCTGTGTCCTCCAATGGCGTGCCGATTGCTCCTGCGTCAACCGGGCGGTGTTCTCCATTCTCGCCTTTGGTCGGCTTTGATGGAGCAACCTGCTTCCCAACGTTTTCCATGATGGCTGCCGGAGAAAGAGTTGAGGCAGTTTCTTCACCTCGCAAAGCTAGAGGTTCATATCGACGCTTTTTGTACGGTGTCTCTAAGTTTTGACGAGGCTGTGACAGGCCGACTTGCTTTTTTTCTGCTGGTGACGGAGCTTGTGTCATCTCAGAGGCTAGTCCTTGCCTGCTCTTGTCGACTGCAACATCTTCCCCGGTAGGAATTGGAGACGGCTCCCTCCTCCGTTTGCTGGCCCGAGAAGGAGCGTTCTTGACGGCGTCGATAGAACGCTCACCGGTCTGCTGTCCGTCTGAAAATGGTTCCTCAGACCTTGAGACTTCAGCCTCAGCGACTTGCCGAGAAACCTCGGTGCCTTCAAGGCGCTGCTGTTTAGATGGTCTTTGATGATCCGGCTCAGCTTCTGCGTCAAGGGGAAACCGACTCCGAAGCGTTCTTTTCGTACCTCTCGAAGGAGTGTCCGGCGCTGCAGAAGTCGTTGCAGGGGTGTTGATCGCAGTAAATGAGGGAGCAGGAGTTGTTTCAACACTTTGGGCGAGAGAAACTTGTTGACTAGTGCTAGCAGCTTCATCTTCTGGTTCGCCTTCCGGGCTCTCAGTAAACCAAGG
The DNA here is from genome assembly GCF_001445615.1 of Aspergillus lentulus. Classification (NCBI taxonomy): domain Eukaryota; kingdom Fungi; phylum Ascomycota; class Eurotiomycetes; order Eurotiales; family Aspergillaceae; genus Aspergillus; species Aspergillus lentulus. Next base: position 595,465 of record NW_028322118.1, read on the forward strand.
CAGTGATGCTAACTTTGGCGACCTGAAAACTGCAAGGCGGGAGATTCTCGGACGACCTTGTCGTTTCCCCGCGGGTCTGCGTCGTCCCCGAGGGGTGATGTACACACCAGGTTCTGTACGCTCAAGGAGCAAGACACTGTATTCAGTCCACGTTTCATCCAGCCCCAGCGCCTCGAGTTTCTCTTTTTCAGACATCCCTCGAAATCTCTCTTCGTCGCGTTGCGCTTTCTTCAACCGCTTGATAGCCAGGTGGTCTTGTTCAGGAATGACATCCCCTTCCAATTCAGACAGATGTTCCTTTTTGAGCTTGGGTTTGTTGGGGGTTCCTTTCGGACGTCCGACTCGATTCATACCTGGCAAGCCGAAACGTATTACTGATTGAGAGTTAACACCAGTGATTCACTTATTGGCAGGGGCCTAACTTACCATAGCTACCATCCTTCAGCCGTAACGGCATAGGATCATTTCCAGTGCAATTGTAATCTGCTGGATTGACTGCCAGGATGCCAGCCAGAAGCGATGCATTGCCATTCTTGATAAGCTCCTTCGTAGGGACGGCTTTGAGCAATCCATTCTCGTCTAGATCGGGAACAGCATCTATGGGCGGTACAGAAATTTTCTCTGCCTTGGTGTTTCTGGGGACAAATTCGACAGCTTCCCACGATGCCTCTCCGGCATCAACGAGTTTTTGGAAGTTGGCCGTTGAGTAATGGATATAATGCGTGATGGTCTTTTCAAGTGCCGTGTCTCGCACAATGGCTAGATGGCGCAGATGCAGGGGCTGCGACAATTGCCAGCATTCCACTAACCGGGCCAAGGTGTTTTCAAGTGGTCTGCGGAAAAAGCTCCCGAAACCGGCTCGCAGGATGTCCTAAAGGAGGTCAGCAGAAGCCACTTCGCACATTGCGTTAACCATTTGCACACTCACAAGGTTGGTAATCCCGGAGGTTCCCGCTTGGTCGACAAGGTCGAATATCTGGTTATGTATATTACGATCCGGAGACCAAGCAGGAATCGTTCGACCAGCCTCCTCCACGTCCCCCTCTTGCTTGACCATACCAACAGCTTCGTCAGCCCGGGCAGAAGTGAAATCTTCACCGGCATCAGCTGGACCCGCACCGTCTTCCAGCTCTAACCCATCTTCCTGCTCGAGGTCGGTGTAGATGTTTTGACTATATTCATGAAATAGCTCATAATCCCTCTCTGTTGGCTCCCGAACTAGCATCACACAGGGATGCAGCTTCTTCATATCATGCGCATACTGGGACGACGCCCTAACGCGCTTGAGCACACCGATACGCTCGAATTTGCGCAGGGCTCGGGAGAGAATTCTCCATCGCCAGGGATCGGCAAACCCGAGAGCACTCTTGAGATCGGTGCGGGCAATAATCTTGTACTCCCGGAGTATGGCGAAGAGCTTGTCGTTGAAGTCCCTAAAGTCAATAAGGCGCTCGTCCTGGTCGCCCGCTGTGCCAGCACCAGAAAGGTCGGACTTGGAGAACCTCCGCAGCACGCAGAGACTGGTCCGTACAGACTTGATCTGTATCGCCCTTTTCTCAATGTACCCCTTTTCTTGCAGCACGTCGGTTCGCTTGGGGACGGAACGCTTATCCTGGCCGCTAAGTTTGACTAGATCTGTTTGGAAGATTCCATTGGATTTCTGGGACGCAATGATGGAGAGAAGTGCGAATTCCAATGGAAGCACTTTGGTCTCATCCGGCTCATGACCAGCCACCGCTAGCCATCTCCTTTCCCTAGAGACGAAAACCCGGACCGCATGTTCAGGGTCCGCCTCAAGAGCGAGTCGCTCAGCATCTTGCAGGTGCAGATGATTACTCTCTCGGTCTCTCCCGACTGAGACTTCTGGGTGTCTTGTCAACCAAGACCAGACTTTTTCCTGGAATGGGCGATCGACAGTATGACCCCTTGAAGACGTCTCATGCGCTGTGCTGGAGTAGAATGTGTCGATGAAAGTCAAGATATCCGCAGGAGATGCGCCTATGCATGTTAGTTTAGTGTAAGGGTGGTGAATGAGGCACGATGTGATGACGAAGCTAGAGAATATACATGACGGGCATCCTTATTGGATGAATGGCAGGAACACAACACTAAGGCTGAGTATGCTTAAACTAGTAGTCGGTGCGGATGCAGCAACATGCAGGAATAGCGGGAAAAAAAAAAACAAGAAGTACGACACCAGAGATGTGAGAAACAAACCCACCTTGGTCGCCACAGAGCGCAATCTCCGCGAGAAGATGATCAATCAAGTCTTGTAAGCTTGGAGCCATCTTTTCTCCATTGTTCTAAGACAGCCGGTAGGGTTGCTGGACAAACAAGATATCATAGCATACAACGGAGAAAAATTCTGCTATCGTTGGTAAATTGAGGCAGGAGACGAGATTCGAACCGCCGCCGTAGGAGTTAAAAAAAAGGTGTCATGAGCAGAAGAAACGAGAAACTGGACGAGAGGCGAAAATAGTCACGTGATTTGCATCAAGAATGCAGACCATCAAAAATATCGAACTACCAGGTAGGTATATTATTGATACCATTTATTCGTCTACAGCAGGGGGGCATTTGGAGGGCAAATAGATGACCAGACAATTACGATGAATAACAAAAAGAAACAAGAAATGACAAGGGTGGGATTCGAACCCACGCCCCTTGCGAGACACGGAAACTGATGATCAGTTTATAGGTTCAGTTCCTGAACCGTGCTCCTTAGACCACTCGGACACCTTGCCTTTGATGCTACAGAATTTGTAGAAAGTGCTATATGTTGAAATTATATTTTATCGTTTAATGCTATTTCTGCATTGTATGCATAAATTAATGCCGGGATCGCCCATGATCAGCTGGGTGGGGCCAGAACCCCTCAACCGCGAATCCGTGATATGCTTTGCAGAGTTGCATAGTGTATCTATCCCTAGATTCGGTCCCTGATAGTGATCAACAAGGCAATTGTTGATGCTCATGGCTCTGTATTATCAGTCGCGATGATTGACAATTGATACGGCCATCGAATACAAAGAACTAGTAGTGACAGTATGTGTCGCCGCTAGATATTTAAGCCAACAGCATGGCAGCGCTAGGCATACATCACCCGACCCACGAACCCTGTGTCCATCGTAGATCAAGTTATATCATCTAGACTCGTTGCCAATGTGCTTCGATTGCCAGCCAAATCAGAAATGTCATAACATGATGATATTCAAATACCAAGACCAAGACAAGAAAATATGACAGCTCATCGACGATTGCGGTCGGATGACATCATCCGTTGCGAGGCCCGTTACGTCAGGCACCACGCCGGTTGGGGGCCTCAGGAAACCAAGTCCGTCTATCAAAAGAAACCTTAAAAAAACACACACGCCAAAAAACTATCGAAGCCGTCAGTTCCGAGCGTATCCGTCTCGGATGAAAATAATAATAAAGCTTCAAGTCGCCTCTTTTCAGCTTGACTTGCCACGGTCTACTCTTCCGTTGTTCCTCACCATTACTTCCCAGCGCCCTCATCAGCGCCTTGCCATGAGTTTCACGATCTAACCACTCTTATCTCCGAAAGCATCGCCATCAACAATACAAACCGCCACTCTGGACTGATGGAAGAGGGAACTTCTACCACGGTGCCTCTGGAGCCTCCACCACTCCCTTATTCACTGCGTACGAGAAAGAAATCTATCGCCATCTTTTGGACCATTTTTGTGCTCGATACACTGGCCCAACCTCTGGTGCTGTACTGGGCCCTCTGGTACGCCACGGATTTGTCGCACAATGTGGGTAAGTTATCCGCTCTCTCGTTGTAGGAGCTATGGGCTTGGACAGACTGCTCATATCACCACGAATAGTCTTCTCCATCGTCACTGCGTCCCTCGGAGGTGTCTCCGTCTTCGAATACTTTTACCGTCTCTATCACTTGATCCGAAAAGATTCAAAGTCTCGACCATTGAACGCAAGGAAATCATGGGTAGGCTAAGACAAGAAAGACCAATTATGCGATAGCAGGTGCTGACATTTGGCGATAGCTGGATTTCTTCCATATCAATTTCACAATTGTCTGGTTGATTCTGGCAGTTGAGCTCATTGTGTAAGTGCCGCAAGTCTGCCCAGCCGTCTTCGGAGTAACCAAGCTGAACAACCTTTCCAGTGGTACGGTGCCTGCGGAACCATATGGTATGTTTCCATGCTCGAGTTTCGTTCTTCCAAACGCCCTCCGCATTGCTAATGATCCGCCCAATTGAACAGTACGCCTCGTCGCCATGGTCCTTCCCACCGTAATGTTCTACTTCGGTGGCGTCTACCTTACCCTCGATATGCTCCGCATCTGTGGATTCAAAGCCCCCTTCCGTATATCCTCCACACCAAAGGGCTCCGTGATGCCCACAGCCCTCTACGTCCTCATTGAAGACGTCGTCGCCGTCGACGGAGGCGGCGGCCAGATCTACCGCTACGCTCTGCGCACCCGATACCTTTCGAGTCCATACTTCCGGCGCATGCTCTTCGAAATGAACATGTTCTGGGCCGGAGGTTCAATCGTCTGTGCAGCTGCCATTACCGCCATAATCTTCACGACCTCGGAACCCGTCGCCTACACTGTACGTTCCCATTCTCACATCCCGCAAACTAACATAAGACAAACCACTAACATTCGAATAGCTGGGCTGGTCCCTCCCCTTCGCTTGGGCCGGCGTCTGGACCCTCATCACCATCCCCTGGGTGCAAAGCGACCTTCGCCGCGAAAAGAAAGCCTGGAGCAAGAATCGCGGGCAAGGAGACGTGCCCACGTACACCGATGTCGTCGGCGCCCCGACGGCCCGGACCCGTCTGGAATCGGTCCAGGACCACGTCCAGGACCACCTCCCGAGTTTCTTGCCCTGGGTGCGGGAAAAGCAGTCGTCACCGACTACTCCGTCTGATGGCCACTCGAACGTGTGATCGTCCTGTTGACATTTTCTTCAATCAATCCAAATTTCAAAGCAGTCTAACAAGTTTTAACGGTCGTTGTGCTATTATGAATGAATGCATCTGGCGTTGGGATGGAGCTGTCAATTCACGAACACGGGAACATCGGAGCGTCTTTCATTATTCGAACACAAGCAGAAGCTATGGCGAGATGTGTGATGTAGATAGATACCCTAGCGGTTGTTTCGGTATGATTTTTTTTTCTTCTTCTTGTATTTCTCCAATTGTATCAACACTTTTTAAGTTTCAGTCTCAATGTCTTTTTCAATATCACACTGTACTAGTAAGTATTATCAGGTCTGCCACCTCCACGGAGCTAATTGTAAGAAGCTCTCTGTTGAATAAAAAAAGATGCTATTCCTATTTCCATCTATCCATCCTTGGTATCCAAAACCGAGTAAGCTACTCCCAACAGGGCGCCTCAACTATGTACTAGAAGTATAACCCACGCCACCAGGAAATGCAACCAACTCGATCTAATCCCTCTCAATCGCCGTATTCCCATTTCGGGGGGGAAAAAATATTAAGAAAAAAAAAATGGGAAAAGAAGCAACAAGACAGTGGGAGAAGAGAACTGTATAGCGCTCAAATGCAGAACAACACGCTCGCTGGAGGAGAATCGATCATATAAATGTCGGGGAAATTAGAACTGGACAGGGGGAAATGACGGGTGCACAGATTCCGATATGTCAAGCTTATCTTGCGGGAGAAGAACAGAAAATGGGTTGGGTATCTGACGCCCAAATACAAATCCAGTGCACAGAGACGAACCATAGCGCAAGACGCTCGAATGTATTCCAGATATTGAAACGAGTTCGGCAACCAAGGGAGGCTATTGAGGGTAGAGGGAAATGGCAGGTTGGTGAAAGGTGAGAGGGTGGGTGTAATGGAGGACGTCGCACAACGTCGTGGCTGGTCTGTTGAGCGAGCTGAACTTCTGATAGGCCGTTATTTTCGCGACGGCAGCAACTTCCGTCCAAAGCTTCGGATGGTCATTTTGTGACTGCAGTGATCTATTAGCGACGAGACCTACATGACGCTGAACTTCTTGGTATGTACCTTTCATCGGGCCCATCCCAAATCTTGGTCTCAGCTCTTGCAATTGCTTGGCTCGACGTCATTGGTCGGTTGGGAGGATTGACGATCCTACGCGATTGCTACGGTGGTGGTTAGCTTCTAACTGTTCCTTAAATTCGTACGACATTGTAGAGACATACCTCCCAGCGAGCGTCGACATCCACTTCACTAGCAGAGCGCGAGTCAAATGGTGTGCCTTGATCCTGAACGCTAAGCATACTTGAGCCTAAGGATTGTGATCGCGCGAGTGGGGAGGTTCCCGAGTGGATTGAACGTTGAGATGTCGACTCCGAATGTTCGCTGTTGGAGTCATAACTCGCTAGGCTCTGGGGTTTGCCCGACGGGGCATTTGATGCAGTGTCCGGGTTCTGAAGGAGCTGAGATGAACTGGCAAGCTCGCGATAGCGTTTCAGTTGTTGCTTTGAAGGTCGATGATGAGAAAATTTGTTGCCAAGTATCGCGGGTGCGTGTGAGATTAGAGCCTTGATGACATCCTTCTTCAGTCGCAGAGCCAGATCCAAGTTGGACCACGTCTTGTTTCGGTATTCTAGAACAGGAAGTCGGAAGACAAAGTCATGGATGTCCTCGAGGTTGTGCTCCCCTTTGCCTTTGTAACTCATACAAAGTACGACATCGTTCACCTTCACGTGGGCAAGGGTCATATAGCTGGATGCGCGAGACATCATCTGCGATAGATCGTCTTGCGCTTCCTTGGATTTACCGCTTCTGTTCGATATCAGGGTAAATTTCTTGCCTTTATCCTCCCCGACGTTGGCGTTCGAGCCATTGGCGAATGACTTGTCTGTAGGCTGTCTGGAGAGCATTCGCATGCTCTCAACTGACTTCTTCTTGCTCAATGAACTAGCACTCGTTGCTGGACGGTTTGATTGGGATACTCCCAGACGATTGCTGTCCTTCTGCTCTTTCTTGTGTATCGCCGTCATGCCAAGACCCTTGAGGTTATACGAACTGTGACGCGAACGAGGTCTCGTTTCGTCTGCCAGCGAAAGCGTGGGTTGCAATCTGAGCTCAATAGCGCGGGGTCCTTTGGACCCTGAAAGGTCCTCGGTCGAGATGTCGCTGGTGCCTTGCGCGCTTGGAGGCGGAGATGGGCTATCATCGTCTTCTTCCGATTCCGAGGCATCCAAAGGTTTCATGTTCTTGATCATGAAAGGTGAGAAACCACCATCGAACCCATTGGAGCGAACATTCGGAAAGATATACTCAAACACCCTTTGACCAAGCTCGCGCTCCAGCTGTATCTTGAGCGGGAACAGCGACACCTCAAAGTCATCGAGAACGGGAATACCGCCAACTGCTTCCAACATGTGCCACTTGACCCTAATCATATTCTCGTCGGGTTCGTCCAGGTTCTTGGCCTGGTCAAGATATGGCACGATGATCTGAGGGTAGATGGCGTCCGGCAGAAGGTTCAAGCCGTATATCCGTTCAACTGCCACGAGATTGTGATTCGAGCCATCACTGTTGTCCGTGCGATCATACTCGGCGTTCCGAAGCTGGAATTCGACCAAAGGCTGAGACTGGTCCATCATAAGATGCCATACTACCTCGGATGCAGAGATGTTCCATCTCAGAATTCCATTTGCTCCAGACGTTGTCGGCTCGATCCGTCTTTGAGATGTCGTGATGGCTTTCATCAAGAAGAATAACTCGTCTTCGCATTGAGCCAGATCCTTTTCCAGCACCAGCCGGTCTTCCCAGCCATGCTTGTCCAGGTACTTGGCGTTGATCTGGAAATGCTCCTTGATCTCCTCTAGTTGACGGATGCGGGACTGCAGCTTGAACACCATCTCCGGAGCACCTCTCAGGTCGCTGAAATCCGAAGTGAGAAGTATGCGTTCCAGACGTTCGTTTCTGACCTTCTCCAACGGTTCGCTATAGAGCAGAAGATCCAGCACGATGATGTACATTGAATAATACTCAGCCGAGTCACAAATGGCCCGAAAGTGAGGAAAGTCAACACTGATATGATCCATTCTAGTCTCTTGACCATCTGGACCGACGTGCTTGGATTGCCCTTTTGCCACTTCCTCATTGTACTTCAGACGCAGATTGTTGTATTTGTCGTATCTCAAGCTGGCAGAAGTCTTCTGAATGATCCTCGAGAAGCCGAAAGGATTCAGCTCAAAGTCAAACATGGCTTCGAGCGTTACCCAAGGTGGCCATGCCGATCCCGGAGCGTTGCCATACTTATTGCCGGCATAGAACTGCAAGTGATTCATCAGATTCTTCTGAGTTGCAACGAAGAACTGAGCACCATCCATGTCAAGGGAGAAGCGCCGCTGCACCAAACCGCTGACATCGTCTGAAACACGTTCTTTGTCCATGATTGAAATCACTTTCAGTTGCATTCCACTCGCTGCCACCAACAAGACTGACTTCTGATTTTTCTCGCTCTGAAGCTGGATCTGCGGAGCAATCAACCGTAAGTAGTAACTATTCTGTGGAGTGAACTCAGGCGAGATATTCTCGCTAGAGCTGTCAGAATCTGGCTGGGTCTGGATACCCGAGTCAACGCTTTCCTGTTCCTCAGCACTGACAAAGCGTTTGGTATCGTTCAGAAGTTGTTCGATACGATCCTCCACACTGTCTTCGTCGGTGTCCGCATTCGATGGCCGCCTCGACGACCCCTTGAACATCTTGGACCGTCTTTGGTTGTTTCTGTTCTGTTCTTCGACAATATCGAGAATGAATTTGACGGCTCTGCGAGACATGTAGTACACGAAACCTCGTCTTTGGCTCACTTGATGAATATAGCGCAGTATAATGTTGCGGAGTGAGTTGTTCCACTTCAATTGCATGTTGTGGATCAAGAAGCGGTTGTTGAAGTCGCTAGCGTATTCATCGTTGCGCGACGAGTACAAGCCGTCGAGATCCGCTTCTTTGCCATCGTTTGTTGAATCGGAGTCAGCACCAAGACGGAACGAGCTGTCACTCGCGAAATTTTCAGGCTTCTTGTTCATTGGGGTTTTCTCTTCACGTGCAAGTTGCATTTCAAGGCGACGAAGCCCAGTCACAAGGAAGGCACGTCTTCGAGCAAGCGATTCAGCCTGTCTGACAAAGTCATCGTGCTCCTTTTTAAGTTCGGAATGTTGGTCAACATCCTTTGCCATACGAAGCTCCTGCTCCCCAATCTGACGATCGAAGTTCCGGATTTGTGCTTCAACGGTGGCGAGGCGATCCCTGATCAGTTCCATTTGTACCCGACGAGGTTCGTTACTCTCGGACATAACGCAGTCGTGAGTGGGCTCATGCCCAAATGGGCTGTACCCTGTTTGATCTGGCGATATATCGCCATGATCAGTCTGGCGAAAGTAGGTAAAACGTGGGGTGAACGCAAGAGGAAGTATATGTGTTTTTGGGTTGGACTCTTGAGGTAGTATCCAATCGAGCTCAACAAAGTCATCCATATCAACCCAATCAAGGTTCTGGTCTGGGATAGTAAATCGTGATAAATCAACCGAGGGAACTGGCTGCTGGAAGGAAGATATGATATCGTCCCGATTCTTCTGTATGTCATCGAGATTCGTTCCTTCAATACTAACTGAGACGGCTCTGAAATCGGCCGCCTGCAAATCCAATTGGCCTTGGTTGATTCGCATTGCGCTTGTCTTTGTTTGCTTCAGGCGACCCTTTGCTACCGTCTTGATTTGCTCCCGCCGTTGATGGATATCTAGCTTCAAACTGTCCAGACGAACCTTCAGCCCTGTTGCTGTGACCACATCTTCCGCATAGTCCTCACGGTCCTTGTGCTTGTAGATATGAGCCACAAATAGAGGCGCGAGGAGAAGTTTGTACTTGACAGTAGCGAGATGGCGATTGAACTTCTTGCTGGTTTTGGTGATGCCAGGCCAAAGAGGACCCTGGCGGACTGGGAGAGACATCACACCCGAGAATAGAGACCACCAGTTGAAGAAGTGCGTGAAGAATCGCGGACTCAAGTGAACGGCGTTGTAGCTTGATGAGGGCTGAAGATGGTCAACATCCCAGTTCCTGCTCACAGGGGCGACGACCGAGATGGACAAGTGGATGTGGTTGCTGCGGAATCCACGATAGGCGTCGTAGTCCTGTGATGGAAAGTTAGACAGAAAACTCTGCAGAAGATGAATTGTACGTGCCTTTCGCTCCTCTGGATCGATAAACTCCGGATTTCGAAGGACAACATCGTAATGCGGTTTGAACTCAAACGACCGCTTGTCCCCGTCTACGTTACGTTCAAAGACCAAGCCAGCAACTAATCGGACGTCGCCTGACAATTTCATCACAACCTTCTTGAAAAGTGTTGCGTTCTTGAAATCGCTTGAAGAAGAACTGCTCTCCAAGTCCTGCGCGGTGGCCTCTTGTGCGTATCGAGCCTCGTTGCTGTAGTCTGGGATCGCCAGCACATATTCCCCACTTGTCACACTCATGAATTCCTTCGGATCGTCGCTGGTGTGGATTTCCCATTTTACGTCTTTCCTCCAGCACATGACGAAGCCGCCTCCGAAACCAGTTACCACATATGGGTCCCTAGAGCCTTTGAGGCGCAGGTGAACGTCGCCGTCCTCCTTCCATAGAACTCGTATGCGCGAATGGAAACTTAGTCGAATCTTGTCCCAGAATCCAACTCTTTCAGACGCATCTATCTCAGTCTTCGTGAAGCCTTCTATGATTTTCATCATGTCCTGAATCACAGGCTGATATGACATACCCCAGGAGATGCTTGTCGGAAGGCTGGTGTTGATTTCGATGGTAGGGTCGGAGTAAGTCTTGACAGGAGACACAGATCGCCACACATCAATCAAGAAGGGAGGACTCGTGGTTCCATCCGAAAGTTCGGTTGATGGAACGAGTTCTAGCTGTACCTTTCTCGACGACCTGTAGTCGCGGTACTCTTCGGCTATAACAAAATCCGTCCGCAGCGACCAACTTGAGAGTCTGGGAGACTGGCCCGGACGTAAGGCAGGTATATGCAGCAAGTCCAAGGGGTAGTCTCTCAGGTTGACCCGAGCTTCGCCCATGTTCAGGTGGAAGCTCATTGGAACGAGCAAAGCATATTGTGTGGATAGGGGGATTCCCTTTCCAAGCCTATGGAGAAATGACGGGAACTCTTCAATAGGGAAAGACGGTTTGTCTATGACTAGACTAAGGTCAGTTATCAAGGCTGACATGATACCAGGCCTGTTTGGAATGGCGAGGATTTTCTCGGTTACAGTGGCATCATCAGGTGGCTCATCAGCTCCAGAGAAGAGATTCCGGATTTCCTTGATGGAGCTGCCTTGAAACCGAAAAGCCGCATCGATCTTCTGCTTCCAAGATCGAGCATTGTGTTCTTGGAGACGGAACCAAGCCTTTTCCTCGGAGATTTTGGAATCGCAAGACAGGCAAGCCGAGCCCTCTGTATCATACCGGAATCTCCTCCCTCGTCCACCCTTCGTATCGTGAACGTGGCCGCGAGGCTTCGGATCAGCACTTTTGCTCCTCTTCGTCTCATGGCTTGTCCGTTCGCTGCGAAGTGTCCGATGGCTGGACCTTGTTCTCAACCTGGATGAGGCCCGATGCTGTCCTGACTCCCTGATTTTCTGAACCTTGAGCTCAAACGCCTCCTCTCGCGCCAAACGTTGTCGCTGTTCAAGTAGACCTGTCCGATAGATGCAACCTAGTTTCCACTCAAACGCATCATCTTCTAGCTCGAATAATAGAGCTTTACTCCGCAGCGAGATCCGTGGGACCTTCTTTGGCGCTTCTGGATCTCTTGCTGAAACGAATTCTGATGAACGGTTCTTGAAGCGATGATGGAGCTGCTTGAGAGCTTTAGCAGTGTTGACCCAGTTGTCGAAGACACGATGCATGATCATGTGATGAGGGATCCCTATGCGGACAAAGTCGGCCCAGACGTCTATTGACTTCTCCTCGACGAAATTCGAGCCCTGCTTTAGTTTGAACTTGCGCAGGTCAACCTTGACGTTATTCATGCTGATAATTCTAGCCCAAACACCCTTGAGCTTGGGGGCTTCGGCATGTAAGCGAATCAGCTGCGCCTTCACGAAAGGAGACGACAGACGGTGAGACCCAGCCGCCAATCCATATATCTGTAGCATCATTGGAGGATCTGCAGGTAAGAACGTTTTGATTTGAACGACTGTAGCTCTGATATCTACCGTGATGAGCTCGTTTCTTGTGAGGGGTGGCCGTGGAGCAGAGGGCGAGGTTGCAGAATCCTTCGTCTGCCATCCGAACGGTGGCTGGGTTGGTGCTTCTGTAGGGAGTTGAATGAACGCATCCTGAATAACAGACAGCGCCACTCCGAGACAGTAATAGCGATAAAGCGAGTACTGCAAATAGATACCCTTCAGGACCGAGCTGATATGGAAGATAGGACCAAGACGGTCACTTTGGGTGCTCAGGGCAACCTCAAATCGGGGAAGTGAGAAGAATGGCTCAGGTTCCAAGTAGTCTTCAGATTCAATCACAAAGCCTTCGAAGCCACGGGCGTGGAAAGCCAGCCGTCTCCCATCTGCAGCACCATGTTGAATTTGTCTGGGCGGTGATGTTGGAGGAAATCGAAACGGCGATTCGTCACCAATGGTGGAGTGACTTGGGGTGCGTCGCCGTACGAGACTGATGTGAGTCGGTTCGGCTTTTTGGGCTCTGTATTCTGCAGTCCATGATTGCATTTGTAATGAAACTCCCCGGGAAAGCTTTGAGACGGTACTGTCCACTCCAGCGATTTCCAAACTGAGGCCCGTGGCCTCAAACTGAAAGTTGAGTAACCATGGCGGAATACGCCTTAGTACGCTCGGTTTCCTTTCTTGGCGTGCCATCGAGGCCCTTCTCCTGTTCTGCATCTGGGCTCGAAATTGCTCGACAACCTGACGAATGCCGCGATTGACCTCACCATTGACCATGTGGGCGGAACATGTGTTCAGTGTCCCCGTAGCGATCACACACACCTCTGGTGACGCGTTGAGGAGGACCTTAAGTTCCAGGGTCTCTGTGGTCAGCAGATTGTGCTTGACCCCGGTTGGGGTCTGATAGTACAGCCTGTGATCTGCGACCCGGTAAACTGACGAGAGAGAGTAATGTACTCCACCTTCTGACGAGTGTGAAGAATCTATATCGAGAGCTATAGCGGATATGGAGGAGATTAGAAGATTATAGTCATCATCAGAGCCGGCTGATTCTTTAGTTATGGGGAGGACGAGTCGAACGACAGGTTCATGCACAGACAGCTTAATATTCGCTTTCGGGAGCAGCCGCGAAATCAGTCGATGATTGTCGCGCTTCTTTCCGCGCGAGGAGGATGCTCGGGTTTGAACCAGACCGAGAAGTCGGTCAAGATGGTGTGGTTCTAGATCGAGAGAGGGAGAGGTGACGACAAAATTGGCAAAGAGGATATTTGTGTTGCGCTCCTCCGCATTATGATCATCGAAAGAGCCCACGGTTTTGGAAGGAAGAGTAGTCTTAATTGTTGTAGTAGCCATAGGGATGTATACGATGTTGTCCGTCTCGCCCGAGCTATCGTCCAAGCTTACTGACAGAGATATGGCGGCCAGAAGAGCCTGATGTGCGACGTCGTCCCGCTGAAAATACATGCGATGTTCGGGACTCCTTTGGTCCATGCGATGCAGGTCAACGCCGATTTCATGGGATACGACGTTCAAGTAGACCGATTTCTGCCCCGCAGAAGACGGCTGGACAATGCGAGACAGTCTGAAGAAACTCAAAGCCAGTTGAATTTCCCGAATGCCACGTAGCAGGGAGCTTGCAAATTCTTTCGAATCAGCAACCGTTTGCACAATCACATCGTCACGACTACCGGGTCTGTCCAACTCCTCGACAAAGTCGGCAAACGATATCTCGTCATCCGTGTCATGGACGATAGGGTCCTTCCTCGACCGCCGGAACTGCTTAATCCGTTGCGAGACAGTTGCTAATTCGTCATATGGAATATGAAGTCTTCCGATTTTCAGTGCAATAGAGGTATCCCTGAGTCCGTCGCGGTCACTATGGAGGAGTCCGTGGATATTGACCTGGACATGATCCAGAACCTCAGCCGGCTCGTTGCCATCGACCGCGAGAAGGACGTTTTGCACGTTCATGATCCATTCGGCCGGGCATAGTTCACCAGACTCATCCTTCTTTCGGCGGAACACCTTTGCCCGGTCCACCATCTTCCGCCTGGTGTCCACTGCCAACGAGAGCGATCCTATCTGGAATTGGCCGGCTTCGAGGAAGTTGATCGTCGTATTCACCGCAACGACGTCCACCAATTTGAGCCAGTGTATCTTTCTGTGTAGCCTCTTGACCTGCTCCTTCATCCGCGTGAGTGTCTTCCACGTCTTGCTCCGCCGAGATCGTGTTGGGCTGCTCTCCCCTCCATCCTGCGAAGTATCCCCCACGTCCGAAGAGCTTTGAGGCTCAGGCACATCCGCCTTTGCTGTGTTGCTATTACCCCCCTTGCCCAAAGCCGAAGGGTTCACGGTCACCTTCAGTTCCGTCAAGCGAAGACTCAGCCATGTCGGTTGCGCGAAGGACGGAGGATGTAGAGATAATCCCAAGCCACGAAGTTCGATTTGTATCCCTTCTTTCGGAACATAGGCAATGCGGCGGAGGGAAAAATAGCCGATTCGCTGAATAGAAACCCCCGTTGCGATTCGAACAATGGCGAAGATAAGGAACGAAGAAAGGTAGAGGAGGAGGAACCCCACGAGGACGGTCGTCGGATTAAAGAGCGTCATCGCGTCTCGCGACCAGTAGGGAGACCGATCCGTCGAACAAGGCCAGGGGATTGATGGCACAGATCATCGAGATACTAGCCGATCCTGCGAATAGTTTGAGACAGTTATAATATTAAAAAAAAGTCGCCGACCTCACTAGGCTAGAATTATTCTTGCCTTGAGGAATGGCCCGCGATACGAGCAATTCTTCACAAGCGTTCGGAGTCGGCGAGGAACAGGTCTCAGTAAGACCAGAATTGCGCACTGGCCTGCAAAGTGTCCGAAGAGAAGCTCGACCGTGATAAGCCAGGCATGCTTCGAACAAGAATGAACAGATTCAGAATGTGATGGATATAGAATGATGGTAAGGAGGGATCATAAGGTGATTGATAGAACCGGAGCGGCTGAACCATAGATCCATCATCTGTCAAACTATCAAGAATAATAATGTCAGCAACAAGCCAACAAGAGGCCTGCCAAACGGTGGTTGCGGGCAAACGGGGGGAACAATAATCTGGAAGCGGAAAGCCCGCCCACTTGGTCAAAGCTAACTAACTAACTATGGAATACCGAATACGGAGTATTTGGCTCTATGGCGGATCGGCTGTCTCGGCATTATTGCTTGGGGTCAACTGGCGAACTCTAACAATCTAGTGGATTATTATCCAGGATAATATGGGTCGCAGAAGATAGATTACCATCTCAGGAAATGACTAGAGCACGTCATACAGCATTGGATGTGCGGTTCTTCCCATGCTTCGGCAATGAGTTGATCACCCCTAGTTACTACTCTCCGTAAAGGAGCCTCATTGACCTGAAAAAATCATAGAGCTTTGGACTTGCCTAACAATGAACACATATATAAACCCATACTGGGAAACAGGAATAGGAGGCACCTAGGATTGCTGCCGATCTTTATAATCTACCAAACTGGCCCCTCTATATGACATGTCTCCTTTCCCAAGTGCTATTAACTACTACATCCAGGGGTAGGATTTGTTATATAATCAGGCCAATACAAGTATAAATTACCCCGTATTCAATCAGGGCTTTCTTATTACACTCGTCTATGTACTATCAAAAATGCCGCTAAAAGAATTCTCTTACGCTTTAGTGTCATTTAGCTATGATATACAGGTAAGTGGCCCTACAGGTCTGGGCTGACTATCCTCGATGAAAGTATTGAACATTTGCCAACAGAAAATGGTGACACACTCTCCAGCTGTTGGCTATCTTACAATTTGCTCCCTTTTTTATAATAAAAGACGTCTTTGCCCCGTTCCCATGCAACACGATCATCTACTAGATGAAGGATCCAGTCCCGTCATGTTCTGTCCGTTTGCTTTGGCTTTCTCCAGCTCCTCGATCTTTTCGTCGATGATAGCTATCTCAGCCTCAATGCTGAGAAGTTTCTCGCTCAAGATTCCCCTGTATTCGTCATCAGAGAGGGTCTTGAGTGGAATCCATTTGGAATCTGCTATTCGTTGCAGAATTGGCTTCGATGGGGTATTTGCATGTTCCATCTGCCATGAGTCGATAGCATTGTAAGATCTCTGTCCCAGGTAGCCGAGCAGCGAGAATACGACAACTCCTGGGATGAGACGACCACCTGTAATTTCTTGTCAGTCGCACATTTCAAGCAGTCTTTGGAATTCAAGTACCCATCAATCTAGTCACGGCGCCGCCAGCGATGCCACCAGAGACAGCGCTGACATATGCTCTCTGCTTTGGGGTGGCTCTATCCTCATAGTGGAGACTTAGAATGTTACTCCTCAGCCCTGCAATCAAGTAATTCAGCATCATGAGCATCCAACATCACCGGACATGGAAGAAATACGACGTACACCAGAAGGAAGTCCCACAGGCAAACCAGTGAATACCGCAAGAAATCGAATGGATTACAGGATGAGGAGACCTTATGACACCGGAGATGCCTCCATAAACGAGGCCAGCAGAACCTGAATGGCAAAAGTCAGCACCTTTTCAGACGATACCCGTCGTATTGGACCATTGAAGGTCTCGAGGGCAAGTCTCCGGGTTGGTTGGGCAGAGTGAAGAACTCACCGCTCAAAGCTCCTGCTTTTAGTGACGCCAACCATACATTCTCTCCTAATACAGGCCTCTGACCATTCTGTCCGCTCATCTTGCGACTGACCAGGGAATGTATATTCGAAGCATGCCGCTGTGGTTGGCTACTTAAATGATAAAACATGCTGTTATCTATCAGAGATGTTCATATGCCGGAACCTCACGTGACCTCCGGTCATTCGCAGACGGGTTTTCTACCTCGATTTCCGATCCAGATATCGATCATCTATCTAAATGCTACTAGAGAGGATTCAGCCGTGTTTCACCTTACTCTATTTACAGTTTTAAACTGCTTTGGTTAACTCGAGAAAGGATAGGCACCAAAAAAGTAGGACCAATCTGCTTGTGAACCATCTTGATTGAACCATACACATTGTGCCTGTAATAGGTACAGTTTGCCTCTTCACCTACCCCTGGACCCAGCCAGGGACCTCTGCTGTCGAATATTAGTGGGAAACGTATATCCCTCTAATGGTCGCATCATGCCCTTATTAGTCTCTCTCAACTTTGCACTCTGTAGATACTGGTCTATACTACTGAGCCTCAGAATCCTGTTGGTGTGCCTGCAGGATAATAATCCGCTTTGGGCTAAGGGCACAAGCTTCCCTCCCCGTACTCTGTATTACTGGATTGGTTCGAGATGACTTGCATTGAGCCGATCAATCTTGAAACAAAGTTAGAAGTATGATTTATAGTGATTATCAGTAATAGCTAGGTAATTAATTGCTTTACTATCAGGAAAAAATGTGCATCTTGCCTCTCCAGGATATCTTGATGGCACACCGAGCACGGATGTGACAAAGCCCTGGGGTTGGGTCGAGGCCGGAAGCCGCACCACCACTTTTTTTTTTCCTGAGGCTGACTTTTCTAGCGTCATACTAAAAATTATCCTCACGGATTAACCTACTTTCCCCCCTCTGTCCTTTCAACTGCGGAGGTCACCTGCAATAATTCATCACACGTCTACTTGTTCAAACAACTAGACGTCATTTCTTGAAATCGCTTTTATCTTCCTGTCTGGAAGTCTTCTTATAACCCTATTTAGAACCATTTAACATCCTGCCTGAGACGCGCACAAGTCCTTGGCGCGTTTCCTGAATTTCCACAACCGCAATCATGGGTATGTACCACCCTGGACCCCTCCTTCAGTGCATCCCATGAGTCTCCAAATCAGATGCGTCGAATATGATGATGAGTACTGACGGTATCCGATGCAGCGCCCGCAAAGCAGAAAGCCCAGAAGATGTCTATCGGCACCTTCCTGGCCGATGAAAGTAGGTTCCCACACAAATTCCCCGCGGGGATGGGCGGTGCTAAGCGAAACAGGCCTTGGCTCTTGGGC